>NC_044503.1:7905956-8103456 GCF_902362185.1 Chanos chanos | reverse complement strand
GTCCGATGAAAAAAACCAGAGATATAGCTCTAAAAATACCTTGTAGTCTGTGTCTTTAAAGATGTGGTTATCAACAGCGAGATCGTTTCCAAGCAACCAGCGAGTGTCTACAGTTCAATACTGCTTACAAACGCTGAGCAGTCTTGCTTTGAACTTCAAAAATATTTTATAGATTTTGTAGATCATTTTGTAGCTGTTGCAGATATTTATCTTTTTTTTTTTTAATTTTATTTTCCCGGAGTGCTAAAATAATTTCACAAACGTATCAGTCACCTTAATCCTGAAGTACTGACAAAGAGTTCACCTCTGATTTCGCGCATCATCGTATGTACAGCTGGAGATATAGCTTTTTTTGTTTTTCTTTTTTTTTCCCACCCCTTTTGACTTCTTGAGGATGAGCTGTTTTTGATGTGTGTGGCTTACTGGGGAGGGTGTGCTCTACCTGTGGCCTCTGTGGTTCACAGTCCTACCTTACTCACAGTTTTTCCAAAACAAATTTAAAATCTATTGTTAAAGTCCAGCCTCTTCCTTCAGTCACAAACATAGTTAAGTTCAAGTCAAACGTTTTTTATTACGGTTATATACTCTATTTGGGTGGATTTATCCTGAAAATGAATATTAGATTGAAATAATGGATGCTCTTCTCCTGATTTGAATTCATTGTTTTGTACATAACAACGCCGAAACCACTGTCTGGCCTGATATTCTGCATGTTATGTCCACAGATGTGATGCCAAATATAAAAAGGTAAAGGCCAAGTTCATTGTGAGAACCAGCGGTTTGAAAGTCAAGAGTGAAAGTTAAAAAAGAAAGGTTCATTTTCTGCTTCTGAGTTGTCAACACAGCCACCCAACTGATACACAATGCATCGTACACCTTTGATACGAAACATAGTGGGAAAAAAAATTCATGCCAACGCTGGTGGTTCGTGGCAAGCTGTGACATCTGAAAAATTAAAGACTCCAAACTCAGCATTTTAAAAATGGAATTCAGGAGTGATGCAGAGACCAGTGATGCACTGACCACTTCCTTTCACAAAGTGACCAAAAATAGTTGTTAGTGGACTATTTATACATGCGAAAGGTGATACATACACTTTCCATTGTTTTTGGAATGACTAAACATCTGGGGCACGCTGGTGCTCTTTTGCTGTGTCAGTGTTTCCAAAGGCTCTGAATGGCAGCTAGACAGCTGACGCTAACTTGAAAGGTACCAACAAGTGGATTAAATGGTACCATATTGTGCCCTAGGAAGCTACAATGATAGCATCAATCCTGACCTCTGGCTTAGATACTAAAGGATGCAGTTGGCCTGATGTGGTTACGACTTTGCTAATGCATGGCAGCCAAAAATGCAATTTCGTGTTGAAAATGCGGTGAGGAAGCGTAGAGACAGAAACCTCAGGGTCCTCTGAGACACATCCTCACTTCCCCCCCCATCGTGTCTAAGCGCTCTCTCTCTCTCTCTCTCTTGAAGAAAACCTCATGAACTTGGGGGCATGCTATACAGACTACCTATGGTTCTCTTTCCACTCTCATTCTCTCCTTCCATCTCTCAGAGAAGTTACTGCTGGCTAAATCCACTCAGGCCTTTTTCACAAAGAGGAGGAAGGTCTCTCATCCAACTCTAGACCTGTCTCTGTAAACAGCTGAGATAATAAGCAATAGCCTTGCAACTAGTTCGTGAAGTCTCTTCAAAGTCAGTCGTGCGCTGAAGGATGCCATAGCTCTGTACTGGAAAGTCTGTATTGGAATGTTACAACACAGAGGATGTAAGAGCAGATTACTGAAGGCACATTGCTTAACAGGCCACAATAAACTGTTAATACAAGAGAAATTCTCACTGAAGCCAACAGAGTTTAGGGTCGAGGCTTAAAAGAGGAAAAAGACTTTCTTTGCTATTTGAGGAGCTGAAATTTCAAGTTCCGCTGTGTGGGGGTTTTTTTGTGTTTTTTTTTTTTTTTTACCTTTCCTACAACCGGTGGGGTTAGATAAAATGTGCTCTTTGTCATTATATATTGCAAACAAAAACAGTATTAGCTCTGTTGTGGACCAGGGAATCGTTAGAACTGTAACAACAGCGTCTTATCTCTATGTTAACACTTTAGTTTTACCACCCCCAAGTTCAGTGTCATGTTTTTCACTTATGACACAACCAGCTAACATTAACGCAACTTCGGACAATGAAGGTGCTCTCCACCAAAAAAGAAAATGTGTCACAAATTTTTAAATTCAAATTTAAAAATAATTTAAAAAAAAAACTGCCTGCAGCTTGCAGAAAGAGAGAGGTATAATTCATTTAGCATCAGGCTCAGTGAAAGATATGCTGAGGTATGTGTTTTACCATGATGCTGATGGTAAAGATGCTCCTGTACTCTCCAGCAGTTAAGCCTGGATATGCCCAAATGTAATATTCCACACAATCCCTGTCAGCGTCCTCCCATCGCTGTCTGCTAGTCAAATACAGACACATTCAGTCAGTGCAGCAACTTTGACAAGCTCCCACTTCCTTATACTCCCACCCGAGACTGAGCGAAACGAGAAGTGCTCTCTCAGTCACACACACACATTCACACACGCACGCACGCACGCACATTCGGTGACCTCGGTGATGATTTTTGTCAATATAAATATATTTTTCTGTCATAAAAAAGAATCTTCAGATAGAAAGTGTTCTCATTGTCCTGTTTACACTTTTTGACTTTTACTGATGGATGTGGACTTCAACGTGTAACGATACTGAACAAACTTAGCAAAGAAGGTGCAAAGTAGTCTTCCTTATAGAGAACTGGTAACCATGGGGTTAATTCTGTTTTGATATGACCTGAGATACAAAAATACCATATTTGTCATCGCGAGAGATATGAAATGACATCGACAGACTGATAGCATGACGGAAGGTGATGGTGGGTGACAGTAAAATCGCAACAAATTGACTTCTCCAGGATGTTTCGCGCATTTGCCACAACAGAACGTTCATTCTTTCAAACATCTTCATCCGCGAGAGAAGAGTGATGTTTTAAATACTGCTGGAGAGAACAAACTGACAGAAGTGGAAGGAAACAGCAAGTCAACATCCTGACACTGGCCTCAATGACAGTTTACACCCACAAAACCCCACCCAGGTAGCTGTTTGCGTTTCAGTCGTTAAAAGCTAAGCTGAAGAAGGCATCACCCTTAACTGTCAAAGAAAAAAAAAGAAACGAAAACGCTTTTTCCTGCACAAGGAGTTCCACGCCCTATACGACTAGGCTTACCTTGTGTGCATTTTAAATCACATCCATAAGACCAACTGAACTAAGTGGGGTTTTTTTTTCTCCTTCTGTTCTCTTTGTTCTTGAGCTATCTGATCAATCACATTCTTTTCTCTGTGAGTAAATGTGGGAGAACACCTGAACTTTTCTTAAAATTGACAAAAGATTCACATCCATGACACTAAGACTATGCAAACACCTAAAACACCTCTTACATATGTATATATACATTATTTCTTCCCCTTTTCACCCTCATACCTGTAAATATGAACATGAATCATGAATTATTAATAAATGTTCCACGTCACGTTATATTAATGAGGTCAACACTTTGGCCTTAGGAAGTATGATCTAAGCATGTGAGGGCCAGAATCATGTTCTTCATTTTAACCTTAAAGAGACATAGCGGTAGTCATTATCACAACACCCGCATGACATGTTCAGCTGGAAGAAGAAGAAGAAGAAGAAAGAAAGAAAATGAACACCATGATTCATATGTTCACAATGCACCAAGTTTATTCACTGCATCATTTTCATTTCAATTTTTTCTACATAAAAATTCAGAGGGTGTTTCTATGACACTGCATGTACATATTCCATATTAATTCTCAAGTTATGAATATGAATAAACATAAGAGTCAAAACTTGTTTGTACAGTTAAAATAGTTGTGTGGAGTCAACCACTACAGTGGATGTGAAAAGATTTTGCACTAAGAGAAAACTGAGGGTGTGAAAAATGACCAGGTTCACACAGACTTTCAAAGTTTCACCCTGTAATATTCCAATATTCAGTCTTCATGGATGCCAAAGAGATACAGATAATGTTTGCTTTATGCTAGGTTCTTAATCCCCGACCCCAGCAAATCACTTTCAGTTAAAATAAAAATGACGAATCTCAATAATATGAAAAATTACAAAATAGCACCATTCCAAAGCACCGTAAGAAAAGAAATCACAACTTGGTTAAAAGCCATCTCCATTTAAAAAAAATAAAGGCTACTGCCACAGTACGCCTTGTGTACGAGAGTGTACGATATTCGATCGATGGTTTTTGAATCCTGAAGGCATAATATTTCATTTCTGTGCTTGAAAAGCTAATATGAGCTCTGTCTATGTTCTGTCAGGCTAACAGAACATGTGCTTAACACCAGCAGGGTTTTGTGTTTGTTTTTGCTTTCTGAAAACCATGGCGCATTGGGAATCCCGACGCGCAGTGTCCTTTACGTAGCGCGCTCCTGTCTGTCGCCGCGCAGAGTGACGATAATGAAGTACCGCGTGAGTGACCGAGAGCTAAGGGAGACCTTCACATTGCTCTTGCTAATGCAGTGCACTTTTTTTTATATATCAAACTGGCCAAAGTACTGTAACCTACCGACATCGATAAATGTCACGTGAGCAAGTTTGAGTTTGACTAACAAGCCACTGGTAGATCGACACTGGTTTTACCAGCACTAATGGCAAGAAATTGGCACTTTGACGGTAGTTAAAGGAAACAACAACAAACAAACAAACGACAACAAAAAAAAAAGACGACAGTTAAAGGCATTAGGTTATAATAAGAAAAGAAGGAGACATTTTGTTCCTATTCACCCTCTACACATAGCTAATAAAAATAATAGATTTATTGAAATCCTTCTTAAAAAATAGAAATGCAACTGAATTAGACTATAGGTGGTTTCGTCTCGGTTCAGACAAAACAACTGATCTGCGTGAATCGCTATGTTGTTTTGCGGCAGTCGTGCTAAAGTTTCACGAGACAGTAATTTAAAACATCCAAAACTTTGTCCAGCTGTGGGGGTTTTTTTTGTGTTTTTTTTTTTGAGCAGGGCGGGGTGAAGGAGGGGGTAGCTAAACCAGGCTGTGGGAAACAGAGCAACACTGGAGGACAAAGTGTGTGTTGGCTTGACAGACTATTCTAATGAGGATAAACTATAGTAGCACCACATGGTAAGGTAAGGTAAGGTAAGGTATGGTAAGGTAAGAGAGGCCGTCTGGAATTCACAGAAGCGCCACATCCTGGCCGAGGGGAGCCCACCGAGGAGGAAAAAGCAGCATAGTGTTACTTCCTCTGCCTCTTCGCCTCTTTTTTTTTTCTTTTTTCGTGCGTGTCTCTCTGCTTCTCTTTCAATCTTTTTGTCTTTCTTTCTGTCTTTCTCTCGCCCCCTTTCCCTTTTTTCTAGCCCACGGTGTGATCGCGAGCTCGACTTCAGTGGAATGTACAGCTCTGGCGGTCTTGGCCCAGCAGGGAGGAGTGGAGAGTAAAGAGACGGAGAGAGAGAGAGAGAGAGAGATAGAGAGAGAGAGAGAGAGAGAGAGAAGGAGGAGGGAGGGTTGTCAGTGTCCTTGGCAGGTTTTGCAGCACATCTGTCTGAAGTATGGGCGGCTGCAGAACTTGAACCTGAGCACCAGGGGGCAGTATGCCACCGTGTTCACATCTTTGCATTCTGAGAAAGGAAACGGGAATATTAGATTAAACACAACATGGGTCCGAAAATATACACAATGGAACTGAGGAAAAATGGCGCAAAAACTGGGAAACAGATAACATTACAAATACATTTGTTAAATAACTACAGATTTTTTAAAGTGGAACATGGAATATTCCGGAGTTAATTTGGAGCCCTCACCCTCGGGGTTGTCTGTAGGGTTGAGGTCACAGGTGCTGGTGCACTGTTGCATCGCTGAGGGCCTCAGCAGCTCTGGACACTCATTGGACAGCTGGCCAGTGTGTGACAGACACTGCACAGAACGCATCTGCTGGCCAAGGCCGCACTGAGCTGAGCACTGAGAGAGAGACATACACGCACACGTATGCACACATACACACACACACACAAGCACACACACACACACACGTACACACACACACACACACACACACAGCCACACATATGCACGTGCATACAGGCACACGCATACAGGCACGCACATACACACACAGGCACACATAAACACGCACACAAGCAATGCAATACGTTCATGTGAAGACGCCAACATTCTAAAATATCCTTTTTGGATTCTAATAATGTGTTGCATATTTTGCTGACAGAAATCTCTGAAAATAAAAATCTCTATAAAATATACGAAAGTAGAACGGAAATGTATATTGAAACATCCTTTTTTTTTTGGTCTATTTCTATTACAGCTTCAGATTATTTTACGTTAACATTTTTCCCATGATAAGATTTTTTCATGCGTTTCCATGACAGCACATTGCTTGGGGAAACACTGTATTACTGCAGAGCCCCAGAGAAGACGTAGCTTGTCTGAATTTGTGTATTTGTATTTGCGGTCCAGTCCAGTCTGTTGGAATGAACAGCGTTTGCTGTCTTAACATTGCTTCGCTGAGACATCCAAAATAAATTACTTCCCCAAAAAAAAAAAAAAAAAAAAATCAAAGTCAGTTACGAGCAGGTTACAAACATTCAAATGACCCCCGTCTGGTAACTCAACCTTGCGATGCGAATTTTGAAAACGGTTTTGTTTTCTCTGGGCTGGAATCAAACCAGAGACGGCGTGCTCTTACCTCACCCCACGGTCCAGTGATCCAATGCGGCGGTGGGCAGCGCTGCAGGTTACAGCGCACCCTAGTGGTGGGACGCCCTTGTTTCGGGCACTCCGACTCCGGCAGCGTGTCTCCGCTCTCCCCGCTTTTGCACAAGACGACCCGATGCCTGTAACCGGGACCACAGCTGGGCGTGCACTGCGTGGAGAAAGACAGCGAGAGTGAGGGAGAGAGAACAAAGGGAAACGTGTAGAGAAAAGAAAAATCGTTTTAAACGCAGGTTTTACAAAAACGTCCCTCGTGGCAATTTAACCCGATGACGGCTGACTAATTAAATCAACATCGGGGTCCATTGTTCAGGGTTCTCTGGGAGTGACGTTTCGACATAATTGTGGGAATTTTTTTGCTTTGGTTTCCATGTTTATCCAAAGAGTGTGCAGAACTGGCGCTGTTTTGTTCTGAAACGTTACTGCACATGGAGTTTTTTAACAATAGCCGCAGGGCGGGACTTCCTGTACCTCAGACCAGTCCAGGGCAAGCCACTCCGGAGGGCACGTGTGGTTGTTGCAGGGTTCGGTGAGGGGGGGTCGTGGGGGGGTACAGGCTTGGTCGTCCAGGACTTTCTCCTCCGTTCCGGATATCTTCCTTTTGCAGAGCACATCCCGCGTTCTCACTCCTCCGTTACAGCTCCGGCTACACTCTGACCAGTCCCCCACCCACCATCTGGGCGCACGCACACACACACACACACACACACACACACACGCATGCAAACGCACGCACACACACACACACACACACACGCAAATGCATACACACACACACACGCACGCACGCAAACGCAAACGCAAACGCACACACACACACACACACACACACACGCAAACGCATACACACACACACACACACGCAAACGCATACACACACACACACACACACACGCAAACGCATACACAAATTCACACACACCACGCACAGACACACACACGCAAACACATACACACACATCCCACATAACGTACATATGTTTCTTAGGCAGGTGCTGAGTAAATATATGGCAGTGCGCAGATGCAGAAATATATACTTATATTAAGATACACACGATGTGCTCTGGGTAAAAATACGCTCAAATGTGATTCTGTCCCCAAACATAGTCTTAGGTACAAATGTAAGGCATATTCAAAATAAAATGAGTTAACAGATGAACATATATTTTCATACACACACTCTGACACGCATGCACAATGCACACACACACACACAAATAACACACACAAACATGCATATACACAATCACACACACACACACACACACACACACACACAAACACACACACACACACACAAAAACTTGCATATACAAAATCACACATACACACACACAAACGCGCATGTACACAATCACACACATGTACACAATCACACACATGTACACAATCACGCACATGTACACAATCACATACATGTACACAATCACACACATGTACACAAACACACACAGGCGCGTGAACAGGAGCACTCACGTGGGAGAGCAGGGTTCTGAGTTGCAGGCCCGTTTCTTGTCTTTGGGTTTGCTTTTCTTGTCACAGAAATGATTGTAAACCACCGAGTGATCGGCCTGTTTCTTACACACGACCTGCTGGATCTGTACGCCTGCGAGAGAAAGAACAGAAACCTCTCTCGTCACAGGTCTCCTCCCTTTCCACCACACCTACTCAGTCCAGCCCGTTCATCAAAACCCTCAGTTCAAATCCAGCTCTGGCAGCTGCACCGGAGGGCCATTAATAACGCGTGCGGTCTTATTTTGCGCTTCAATTTGTTTTAAATCACCGAGAATGACGGATTGCCTGGAGGTAAAACGCAACCACGCAAGCTGATGGATCACGACTGCCGAAAATGCCCTCTCTTTTCCAAAACAAATGAAATCTGAACTCATGCGGAGCAAATGATTTCTTATCGGCCGTCGTCGATTCGGATCATTAACCGACAACAGACGGAAAGTAAATGGACTCGGCGAGAGAGTGCGACTTCAAAGCGCGTTTCGAGTTCTGACCGAGTCGCGTCTGATTGGTTAAGACGCTCCATTCCCAGGGTTCCCCGGGGGATCAGCGCGTTGGTGAATGCGCCACAGAGCACAAAAGGGGGAAGGCTCGGGCCCGCGCTGTTTGTGTGTACATGCGTGTGAGTGCGCGCGTGTATATTTCATCCACGGTGTTTACGTATGTAATTGAGGGGAGGAAATGATACGCTTGACTGATTTCAACGCGCAGTCCGTTGGCCCTTACGCGCATGTGTACACGTCTTGTGTCTCTGAGTGGGCGCATACATTTGTAAACACACAAACACACACAAGTTTGTGTGTACAATTCAGGGTGTGAGACCTTGTCACACACACACACACACACACACACACACACACACAGAGAGAGAGAGTATGAAAAGGTCGTTTACCCCCTGCACAGAGAGCAGAGCAGCGGGACCAGGAGGTGTAGTGCCACGCGTATCCGCTGAGCGGGTCCCGACTCACTGGTGGATTGAACCGGTAATGAATCCCTGGATTCTCCTCTCTCACCAACACCTACCACACACACACACACACACACACACACACAATCATAACTTGCCACTCACATATCAATACGTCTATCAACATGCAATTTTTTTAATTTTTTTTTTTTGCTGTTGTTGTTGTTTTTTTACCGTTCTATGACATTACCCAAGCCGTTCTGCATTAACTGCAGGAATATGTTTATCCTTCACACCAACACAGACAGATACCACCAGGCATGGTTACCATGACGATAAGCGACATGTTGGTGGGTCCCAGGGCCTCCAGGGTCTCTGGTCCGTCAGCGGGCCGCCGGTAATGAAAAGTGGTCCCAGCGATGTCAAAGCGACGGGGGGTGTCGATGGTCAGTTTACCGTTAATAAAGTACTGGTCCCCTTTACTCTTCAGCACTGAAACAGCAAGAAGAGAACAGGGTCAGGGTCTTGGGGTGGTTTAGAGAAGGATGGTAATTTGTACAGCGATAACTATGGGAAGGACATTACATGTATGCTTCCCTACAGCTGACCTCTTTCAACCTCAGTCTGATCTCTAAGAGATTCCATATGGAGACATAATAAAATGCGATTGATTATACAGCGTACACAAGCACTACCCACATACACACACACACACATACACACTCGCACACAAACACACACACACACACACACACGTACTCGCACACAAACACACACTTGCACTCACACACACACACACACACACACACACACACTCGCACTCACACACAAACACAAACACACACTCGCACTCACATACACACACAAACACACACACTGGCCTCTACCACTAACCTTTTGGCCCTGACATATACATTCATTCCTCCTGTGTCAGCATCAGTTAGAAAAGCTATCAAATGGCACCCTCGAGATCCCCACGAGAGATCCATTTACGAATCAAGTCAGGGAAGTTTCTGTCTCACCCAAGTAATTGAGGGAGACGTTGAGCTCCTGGATATGTATGAACACTGATCCTTTGGGAATTCTCACCACTTCCTCATAACCTGAGAAGACACACACACACACAGATACACACACACAGATACACACACAAGCACAAACACGGACAAAAACACACACACACACACAAACACATACACACACAGGCATAGACACATGCACACACAATCACACACAAACATAGACACAGACATAGACACATACACGCACATTGACACACATACACACGCATATACACAAGCACAAACACACAGCCACAATACACACACACACACACACACACACACACACACAAAAACACAAGTTAATTCACAAACACAGTGAAGAAGCAGCGCAGTGTGAGTGGAGGTTTACACAGCAGGGCTGTAACAGAATAAGCAGAAGCTTCGGATTCCAGCTGAATTCCTGGGCAGAGCTCTGCACTTCTGCTGGTGAACAGTAACCATGTCTGAAGCCAGGCAGAGCTGTCCAATCCTCCGACCGCCGAAGGAAAGGAGGGGTTTGGCTTTTGACCTCTCTCTGGAGCTCAGACAGGCATGCAAGTCATTTCTAAAAACCAAGATCTATACTTGTGGTTTTTGGTGGACCAAAAAAATATGAAGAGATTTTTTTTTTTCTGTTAACAATCAAGGGGCTTTGAGTTAAACAGAGTGCCAAAGAGTAATAAACCGCTGGACCTCAACCCCTGAATAACCCTCCATCTCTGCCAGAACTGGATACCGGACACAGACACACACACACACATGGAGAGAGAGAGAGAGAGAGAGAGAGAGAGAGAAATAAAGAGAGGGATTGAGGGGGGTAGAGAGAGAGAGAGAGAGTGAGAGCAAGTTTGAGAGCGAGAGGGAGAGAGAGAGAGAGAGAGAGAGAGAGGATTGAGAGAGGGGGAGAGAGAGTGAGTGTGTGAGAGAGTCAGGGTGAGTGAGTGCACAGATTGGACATAGAGACCCTGAGAGAATGTTGAAGTATGCATTGGAAAATGATTCATGAAAATATGAAGAGAGAGTGAACAGTAACCTACAGAAAGACAAAAAGAGGTGGCCACAATATACACAATGGAAAAATATAACCTTCAGTTTGGAGTTATTGTAAATCAAAAGCTGTCGAACAAAATAGTCCAAGACATTTCGAATTTGGATTCTTCAACCACCCATGAGTATTCATCATTAACTGAATTGTTCACAGAGCAGCAGAAAATTCCACCTTTAAAATTCGCTGCATTCAAATACACAAAACATATTTTTTTTAATACTGCGTCCAAACCAGACATACTTTAAGTCACTTAAAATACAGTTCATTCTACAGTTCTGTCTACTCTGCGTGTGTATTAGGAAAAGGTCGTCTCAGCCTGGGTCCCCATCCACCCAGCAGGCCTCAGTTCACAAGGCCTTATAAATCACACACGAGCCCAAAAATAGCACGCTCAGCTGGGTATGCGCTGGTCACTGTGGTCCCTTGCTCCGGCCGTCTGCCCTGGGAGGGGCTCTCTGAGGCTTTCTGCTGCCTAGAATAAACTCCTCTCTCAGCTTACCGCTTGCCAATGGGCAACGCTACCGGCATCACCTAAATCCGCCCTGACGTGTGACCCGGCTACCTCCCCAAAAAACGACCCATCAACCCATGCGGAGGGAAGGAGGGAAGTGGGGGGGGGGTCGGGAACAACTCCACCCAGCATGATATACCCTCTCAGGGTAGATGGAAACCTCATTAGCTTTGACGGAGGTATTATTAGATGGTACCGAGAAGCAATTTTAGTGTAGTGTGGTCTGAAGTCCCGAGGATGACGTTACTTAATGGTTTCTTAAGGCAATGAGACGATGGAGAATGTGGCAGTTTGTGTGCGGTGACTCTCTAAAGATAGACAACGACTGGTGTCTGACCTCAGAGAACAAGGCGTGACTTGTGACGGATTATTCTGCAATAGAAAACAGAAGAGAAGAAGAAAAACACACACACACACCGCTACAGGGACAGTTAGCTCCTCTTCTTCATCTCTGGACGTCTCCGAAGACGGTTTTCTGTGTAAAAGCTAAACTATTCAGATGGAGAGAGGCGTAAATCTACTGCGTGTAGAGATTTACACATGGGGGGAGGGGGGGGGGGTTGTGACGGTTGTGAATGTCTGTGTTTCAACTTTCACAAGGGAAATAAACACCAAGTTATGAAGCGAAAAAAAAAACCCAACAAAAAACAAGTTCGAAGCTTGCATGTGAACAAACAATTATAATTCTCTTATATAAATGGCCAAAGTCCACAAAAACTCCTGTAACAACAAGGCACGGGTCCAACCAGCATCTCGACGGAGCTGGAAGCACAATGCACAAGCATATGGACACATTTGTGTGAATTTCCATAAGGCAATTACATAGGCTTTGACAAGACACAAGGCTAAATCAGCGCTAAATCTTACTCTCTCGTGGTTTCGCTGCAGTTCTAGCATCCAAAATTCCTCCATTTACTCTCATTTCAGATTTTCTTTTCCACTTGCTAGATCCCAGACTAATTGAACATCATTTTTTTTGTTTTTTTTTTTACTGGCCCCAATATGGCTGTAGTGTAAGGAGAGTGAGACGACAGGAAAGCGAAACAGACCAATCAGAAGGCTTTTAAAGAGCCCCGCGCTTCTTGCCAGGACACAGAGTAGTAACTGCCTCCCCAGAGTCTTGGATTGATTTAGGGGCTCAGCAGCTTGCGGTCCAAGACGCTCTTGAGTTTCAAAAAAAAAAAAAAAAAACCCCTGACAGCCACTGACTGGACGTGCCAACGCTGCCCATACCCTCTTAACCGCTGACCTCCTGGTTCACACTCAGAGGGGTTTTAATACCGGGGTCCGGGTCACAGAGGACGTGTGAACCCAAACACGAGGCTAGTGTAACGGCACGTTGTTAGACAAACCGGTTTTTACCACCCGACTCCCCGTTTCAAAGAGCTGTGCATATAACACTATATTACATAGGGAGAGGAAGTGGGTTTAGCATTACCGTCTGAGCGACTATATTAAAATACATTACTTCGTAATCCGAGAAGTATTATTTCATGGTACTATTTCGAGGATGTGTATTCGACATTTCGTCATGTGTACCACACGTGCCATATGACACCTGACGCTAAGGGGAGATGATGTACAGTATATTTCCATACATCACTCCGTAGTGACAGCAACAATATCCAACACACAACCCGGATAATCCCTTTCTCGTACGCCCCCCACCCCCCCACCTCTCCCCTTCTCTGTACCTCCTTCAGGAAGAGAGTCGTTGAAAACGCCCTCGATGGCCTCGCAGCTGCTGCCGTCTCCCCCGCACACCCTGCAGCGGTCCTCACGCACGTCGGAGCCCAGGATTCGATCGCAGCCCACGTGCTGCGGAGACACACAGGTGCACCCGAGTCAAAGGTCAGAGGTCACACGAGAGACTTTCCCCTCATGCTGTCGACAGCAAAAAAAACTGAATGTGAGTACCGGGGGCGGGGTGGTCTGTGGGGGGGTTTTGGGGGGGGGGACGTTGTGTCATCTAATTCCATGAGGTAAGATTTCTCAATTAGCTGAAAGACTTAAGTCAAAAGTCACGACTGCCTCACAGGAATGTTCTTTATTGGAACACGTTCTTCATTCCTTGCTCTTGTATTGGACGGTTTTTGACTTGCGGCTAAAGTTTATCAAGCTAGGTGAGAAATCTCGCTTCGTGAAATATCACTCCAACGTTATAAAACCGATAAACAGATTCGAATGTAAACTTAAAACATATTTTAATGACTAAAGAGTAACGCCTGGAAAGAATTAAGACAGATACGAAGAAATGCACGAAGACGTTATTGCCAGGCTAAGAAAAACGGACTGTCTGAATCACTCGAGCCGTCCCGGAGTCGTGGATTTAATTAAGTGCCGCAGAGGTTAAGCACTAATCCCAATTTCTCCAGTCTTTACACATATTACTCCCGGCACTCTTTAAAAAAAAAAGAAAAAAAAAAAAGCCTCCCCGGTGCTTTTTGAAATTTTGTCAACCCGTGCTTACATTCCATTAACTACAGTACAAATGTGCAACCCATTTCCCCCTCAGTAATGAGTAGACAGCCACTTGCTGCATGTTAGGGGTAGGGCAGGGTTGGGTCCCCTGTTGAGCAAGAACAGTCTGGGAGTGTCTGGGACATGTGTTTCCACAAACATTGCCATGGGCTTCCAAACGCTCCCAAAAAAAAAAAAGAAAAAAGAAAAATGCCTTAAGTCAGTCACTAACTGTTTGGATCTCAAATAACCATGAGGCTGCAAACAATACTTTGATTTTTCTCTCTGCTGTTCTTTTCTTTTTATATGCACAATAAAATAAGAGAGATAGAAGAGAGAGAAGGGAGAGATAGTAGAGAGAGAGAGAGCGAGAGAGAGAGAGAGAGAGAGATGAGATGGAGAGAGAGCAGGAGAGAATCTGTGTGTGAGAAAAAGAGAGAGAGAGAGGCTGCTGTGATCTTGTTCAGCTGCCCACGGTGCAGACAGCTGAGCTGGAAGGTCACCGGGTTCTCGCTCCATGCAGAACAGTGCTGAGCTGTTGATAAACAGGTTCCCCAGGCTGGAAGAGCACTGCGACTCCTACAGCACTAACCCCCCCCCCCACCTCCCCCCCCTTCCACCCCCACCCACCCGCCCATAACCCAAGTATGAGCACCGGATCACAGCGAAACTCCAAACAAAGCACACGAGAAGAGAAAGAGGCTGTCTGAGCTGCTAATGAAAGCCAGTTACGTCCTGCATAGCTACAGGAAACCGCAAAACAACCATTCTGGTGTTTTATGGTGTTATGTCAATCAATCTGAGAGGGTGTTTTTGTTTTTTTGGGGGTTTTTTTTGGTA
This sequence comes from Chanos chanos, assembly GCF_902362185.1. NCBI lineage: Eukaryota > Metazoa > Chordata > Actinopteri > Gonorynchiformes > Chanidae > Chanos > Chanos chanos. The sequence continues at coordinate 8,088,330 of NC_044503.1, read as the reverse complement.
AATCTTTTCCCTCACTCCCTCCCTGTCACTGCTCTCTTCCTCTGACAGGGTCTGAAGCTATCCAAAAACAACAGACTTGCCATGCGAAATACAATACAGCTCGACGAAAAACCAGAGAGAAAGAGAAGAAAAGAGAAGAGAAGAGAGGAGAAGAGAGGAGAAGAGAAGAGAAGAGAAGAGAAGAGAAGAGACGAGACGAGACGAGACGAGACGAGACGAGAAGAGAAGCGTATGAAGAAAACGAATCTGCTCCAGACGCGCAGAAGGCAGGTCCAGTCTCACCTTGCACTCTCCGTTAACGCAGACGTCCAGAGAATCGTCACGACACGGCGTGCCGTCCACCACAGCCGGGGCGCGCTCGGTGTAAAAGTTATATCCCTCAGCCAAGCAGTTCAGTGAACAGGATTTCACCCCACCTGCGGTAAAACACAGACCACCATATTCATGAAAGGAAAACACTACAAATCTAACTGTCATAAACTTTGGAATGCAACACTGATACACCAACACGCTTAAACAACACATAAAACCTTTTTAAAGAGGTTCTGTAGGTATGCTTAGGTCAACCAATGCCTCTTCACTCCTTTCACTTTTATTTATTTAGTGCGATTTACTACAGACACCGTGACAAGGCGGTTTTATAGTACACACCAGGTGTGAAACTCCCCATTGAGCAAAGCTGAACACATGAGTACTGATTTAAAAAACAGGAAAAAAAAATCTGTAGCATCAGACTTTATTCAGACGTGATACTTTATTCATTATGTCAATGCGATTTTGCTGACATAAGCTTTTCTGACTCTACTGCTTATGATGGAGTAATGTAGTGTTTAGAAAAGGTTTAGAGTTATGGAGAAGTTATGTTAGAGTGCTATAAGGACCGCGTGCAAAAACAGCTAAGCTCTCAGATTCTCGCGGGGAGATCTACAGAAAGAATCACCTGAGATGATGAAGTCATCAGCTCAAACTATGTCATCATGTTCTGCATATCTGCTAGACAAACCAATCATCCTGTCCGTTTTGCTTAAATGACTCCGTTACACAACAACAACACGAGAACAGGCTGTTTACAAGTGCCCCCCCCCCCCCCCCTTTCATACACCCCACCAAACAGTGAAGTCAACATTCCTTATTGTAAAACACAACACATTTACTCAAAGTGGTCTAATCCATCACAAGCCACATCAACAAATGTCGGTCTAAACTATCTGATAACTGTGCGTGGTATTTTAATGGGCTTGGGCATTTTTTATGTAAGACTTGACTGGTTTGTTCTTGCACAGCTGTTAGCGTAGTGGGTGCCAGAGATGAGAGAGAAAGAGAGACAGTGTTAGAGAGAGAGAGGGAGAGAGAGGGAAAAAGGGAGAGAGAGAGAGAGAGAGAGAATGGGGTCCGAGGAGGGAGAGCACATTTTAAATGGCTCACTTCAAGAGAACAACCAGCTGAATGTGATTAAACTCCCTCTCTCTCTCTTTTTCTCTCTCTCTCTCTAACACACACACACACACACACACACACAGACACACACACACACAAACACAGACACACGCACACACAGACTTGCTACATCCAGTCTCGGCCTTTGTAACTGCCTTAGAAACCTGAGACCCAAGAAATAACAGGAGTGAGAAGGAATAATGTATCTCTCAGCACATTTCTCAACAACCTGGAAAGCCATAATCCCACACAATCGTGTAACTAACAGGAGTAGGGAAGTAAAAAGAATGCCATAATCCCACACAATTGTGTAACTAACAGGAGTAGGGAAGTAAAAAGAATGCCATAATCCCACACAATCGTGTAACTAACAAGAGTAGGGAAGTAAAAAGAAAGCCATAATCCCACACAATCGAGTAACTAACAGGAGTAGGGAAGTAAAAAGAAAGCCATAATCCCACACAATCGTGTAACTAACAAGAGTAGGGAAGTAAAAAGAAAGCCATAATCCCACACAATCGAGTAACTAACAGGAGTAGGGAAGTAAAAAGAAAGCCATAATCCCACACAATCATGTAACTAACAGGAGTAGGGAGGTAAAAAAAAATGCCATAATCCCGCACAACCATGTAACTATCAGGAGTAGGGGGTAAAAAGAATGCCGTAATCCCGAACAATCGTGCAACTATCAGGAGTAGGGAAGTAAAAAGAATGGTGTAATCCCGCACAATCATGTAACTATCAAGAGTAGGGGGGTAAAAAGAGAGAGAGAGAAAGTGTGTAGGAAGTAACAGGTGCTCTTTTTTTAACATTATATTTCCAGAAGACTACGAAATAACACTCTACACTTTTTACAAAAAAAGAATAACCAAATCAAAAAGAAACCTAAGCTCACGGCATCTGCTGCTATGAGTGATTTTAAAATTTCAAAATTAGCCCAGACGCCGTAATTTCACAATCTCCACGGAAGCCGTCCATTTAAACTTGACCCCTTTGTCCCCACGCACCCAAACACCTCGTTCCCAGGTCTACCACGGCACGACTTGCAAGGAATCATGTGAGCGTCGGACCTAAGTGTTAATCAGCGCCTAATCCTCAGCCTGCACACTGGTACCGCGCTAAACCAGAGATTTTCTGCCCCGCCCCGTCTTTATTCTATACTTTAAACGTGTTAGCGGTGGAGGCCTCTCCAGCAGGCACCATGACATCAGATATGCAGTTTCAAGGCTCGTCCTGTGCCAGTAACTGCCTGGTGGAGATTGCCAAACTGGGAATAATCCAGCAATGCAACCCATAGGATCGCTGGTCTTTACGAAGCACATGAGTGGTCGAAAGCTTCTCCTCAACCTTTAAAGAAAGACTATAAAAGTTCTCTTCGCTTCAGATTTTTAAAACACCCAAAGGGTGCGCTATATGAGCTGTCTGAGAAATGGCTTCAAGCTCATTTTAATGGCACTTCTTGTTATTACTGGAATTTCTTATGGAGTTCGTTGCCGAGCGTGTCCAATAATGTTTGATAATGGGAGACTACAATTCCCAGGTTGCTCTTCTCTTGGCAAGTCTGAAGGTGACAGTGGAAGTTGAATGGGAAAGGCGGCAGGGTAATCGCAGGCCTGGTGAGAAATAGCTCACCATGGAGGGTTTTTTGGACAGAATGCAACAATGTGGATGGCTCCTGTCATGGTGAAAATAAATATGACTGTCTGAAGCGCTGTATGATTTTTTTATGAACTGTCCTTGGCTGTCTGAGTGGAAGGAGACCGGCTGTTCTTACTGTTCAAGAGAGGGGGGAGGGGGAGGGGAGACGAAACAGAGAAAGAGAAAGGAAACATAACAAAGAGACGAGCGAGTGTGTACGTGTATGCGTGTGTGTGTGTGTGTGTGTGTGTATAAGAGTGAGTTTGTGAGAGAGTTAGAGAGGCACTGAGAGAATTCAGGGTTGGTAAAACGGGAGAGGGGATGGGACACAGAAAGAAAAGAAAGAAAGAAGGTGTGTGAGTTAGAGGAGCCTGAGTGTAATCTGGCCCTAACGGGTGGACACGTTGTGGCAGGGCTCATATTTTAACAGCTGCGAGGGACTTCCATAGTAAAATCAGCTGACTTGATGAAAGGACCACTTGTTGCCCTGAAGTTGGGTGGGTTTTCCCTCTCTTTCTCTCTCTCTCTCTCTCTCTCTCTGTCTCCCTCTCTGCGAGCCATTATGTTATTGGGCTGGCAGATTAAAGGCAGTTATGTTGTTGAAGGTATTTATCTTTAACATCCAGCGCCGCCCTTTATCGGGCCCGAGGAATTCTAGCCGAGGATTCTGGGAGCTGGCAGGCCAGCGCCGGCATATGGGTGCCAGACGGTAGACTGTCTGAGTTTCTCCAGACCCCTCGCTTCTCCGCCGGCCAGCCGAAAAAGGGCCGGGCCAAGGCAGCTCTCCATCCGAGCACGCTCTGGCTCCTCTCTCCCGGCTCGGCATTCAGCTCGCTCGACTCTGCAGCAGCGTCTGCTGGAGCCCTAACGCGTCGGGTTCCAGGAGAGAGGAAGAGCTTATGTATCAGCTGTTGGGACGAGGAAGGCGGAGGAGGAGGAGGGGGGTGGGCGGGTTGTGGGGGGGGGGTGTCTGACAGGAGGTTAAAACGTCACCGTGACTCAGTGTCTGTGTACTAACCTCCTCTGTAAGGCTTCCAGGTGTAGAATTTCCCGCGGAAAGGAACGCTGTCGAATTGGGAGCACTGAATGGCTCGGAAATCCTGCGATCCGGCTGGGCACTCCTAAGACACCCAGACGTATACACACACGCGCACACACACACACACACACACACACACACACACACACACACACACACACACACAGTCAGACACAGGCAATGCTCACTGTCTGAAAAATCAGTGGTCTATAGCAAATCCTTCTCTATTTTTGTGGTCAGACTGAAGGCATGAGGTCTGCTCCCCTGGACTGTCAGCTAATGACCACAGGCAGCTGTAGGTCTGATCTGCCTGAATTTAAAAAGGTAAGATTGGTGCCCTTAGGAAAGCGATGCACAGATGAGGATTTTCAGTCAAACAAATGCAAGTTCTAAGACTCACATCAATATTACAAGATCTGAAGCGTTTCCTCTCTCCGAGACAATACTTTCCACCGATGGTTGGCCTGAAATCAGAGAAACACAGGCAAATACACATCTGAATGCAATTTCACAATATCTCCCAATAATCACACGCACTGTTCTGCTAAAATCCACCTTATCCCGCACCTATTCTGTCAGTCAACTTTTATTCCTTTAACGGTCCAAGTCCAATTTGCACTGAGATCTTAGTCCAAGAATACGGGCGAAAAAAAAGATTACAATGAGTGAAAAACCTCTGTTTCAGATTGGCACAGTCGCCTGTCTGGACGTAGAGGCAGAAGACTATTCAGATAGGAGATCTGTGCCTATCAAGAATTCAAGCTGTAATTAAGCTATATTGAATTGTCACGTGATTGAGTCAAGTCACATGACCAACCTGGGGCTGTCACAGTGCCGAATGGAGGAGGAGACTCCGCCCCCACACGTACGACTGCACTCCTCCCACGGCGACCAAAGGCCCCACCCACCATCTACACCCTCTGGCCTTGTTCCATAGGCCACACACACTCTTTTATAGCACCACTGTGGAAAAAAAACACACACACACACACACACACAGAGGAGAAAAATTAAATAAGAAAAGAAAAAAAAAAAAAGAACAAGAAAATAAGAAGCATTTGTTCCTGATACTGGTAATGGAATAGAACATATGTGATCCTCCTGCTTTCCATTTTGACCTCCATTACTTACACCTTTCTCTATGGTGTTGGTTTGGCAGATGGTTCCCTCTGCTGCCGGGATGCTACTGGTGATGCAACGGTTACTTTTGCTCATACACCACAACTCGCTGCATACTTCCTGCAACCAATCAGAGACCATAAAAAAAAACACAGTCAGGTTTCATTCAGTCAGGCACATACAAGTCAACTTACACCACAGGCCTGGTTACACCGCGTGCCTTTGATTCAGACCTGTCACATTCCCCTGTGTAATGAAATACGCACGACATACACAGAGCACCTCACCAGCTAAATACCGACCAATCCGACAGAAAAGTCGTCTTCCGCCCACTGCGGAACTCGTTAAAACTATGCGACGGCAATGGAAGTAATTTAGCCCCAAGCGACGCATTCTGGTCAAGTGAGACCGCATTCTCTTTGTGGGATACCAGAGACCGTTCGAGAACAGCGACGCAGAGCGTGTCTCTCGGTTTTATTGGGCCTTATTTTGACTGCGCAATAAAAATCATACCGATTCTATAGAGCGGTATTTCGTTCCAGATGTCCGACTCGCTTCACAGTCCGTCTCATAAAACAGACTATACATACGGCTCTGCTCAATAAAGGCGGCTATTGAACTCTTCATAGCTTTCGTACGGCCCAGCCAAAGCTCTAGAGTAGGCTACGCTGTGAATCATTACGAGGCAAAAGAAAGGTCAATGGTGGCTGGCAGAAAAAGTCTATTTCAGCCAAACAAATTCAACAACTTTTCAACTTTCATGCGACTTTGAACAAATGTGGCATTCTGCCAGAAATATCCAGAGAGAGAGTGAGAGAGAGAGAGAGAGAGGGAAAGATAGAGAGAGAAAGAGGCCTTACAGAGGTAGAACTCTACAACTGGAGAGAGGTAAAGCAAGCCATCTGCTCACAATTTAGAGAGAAAGTCAAAAAAAAAGAGAGAAGGCTGAAGAGAAAGCGAGATACGGTGAGAAGAAAGATTTACGGGAATAAGAGAGACCGAGACGGGGGTTTCGAACCGACCACACTCGGCTCTCGAAATCATTTTTACGCTTTTTTTTTTGAGTCAAACAGATGAGATTCAGAAAAGAGAGAGACAGAGAGAGAGAGAGAGAGAGAGAGAGAGAGAGAGACAGAGAGAGAGAGAGAGAGAGAGAGAGAGAGAGAGAGAGAGAGAGAGAGAGAGAAAAGAGGAGAAGACTGAGTACCCCGTATTTACACTGGCGAGATTTTACTCCGTACTGGAAGCGGCATTGTTCGTCTGCGTCATAGGCCTGGCCTGGGGCCGTGGAGGGGTACACAAACTCCTGTTTGGGTGGAACATTGTTGAGGCAGGAGCCCATGCCTGAACTACAGCAACAACAAAAAAAAAAAAAAACAAAAAAAAAAAAAAACAAAAAAAGGGAAAATGCACAAAGATGACAGCTAATACTGAACATCAAAAAAAACGAAAATAAAAAAAAAAAACCCCAGAGTGATTTACAGCAACAATTATCTGATAAATCTTTCCGCAAAATTGGTTTTAAGTACGGCCGAATTCATATTTAAGACCGTCTTTATTAAGCCCTTTTGGTGCCAATGTGCTAAGTTGTTTGTCTCTGCGGTGAAAGGACAGGGCTACAAAGTCTCACTCGAGGAAGTTGGTGATGTAATCGCGGCTGCAGGCGGACCACACAAAAGGATTGGTCTTCATGGTGATGTGAGCAGCCATTAGCTTGGCTGTCTCCTGGCTACGAGCACCGCATGCATTTCCCACACCATCGTGGTTCATCCCAAATCTGAGAAAGACAGAGAGAGAGACAGAGAGACAGAGAGAGAGAGACAGAGAGAGAAACAATCAAATTGCTGATTTTCCAACCCAAAACAAAACAGCAGTTTACCTCAATTGACAATAGCTTATAAACACACTACCATTATCATGGTTTGAGAAACAGCTGTGTCTAATGATATTATGCTGCTTTTAACATGAATAAAGAGAATTACACGCACATACCCACACACACACACACACACAGACACACACACACGCTCTCAGACACAGACATACTCCCCACACACTTCCATGCACACACAGGTCTAGATGGTCCCTAGCCACAATCATTGGCTCAGAGTCTGTTTTAAAAAGGTACCTGGACGAGCCATCAGGGAAAAAAGCACGTATGGCTTCGCCACCTGTAAAAATACCTCATATGCCAAGATTGTGCACAGACTAAGGTAAACAGTGCATTCAATTATGCTGTGTAAATAATGCAGAGTGCTTAAAAAAAAAGAGAGAGAGAGAGAGAGAGAGAGAGAAAAGAATGCAACAGAACGTGCTTTCATGGGAATTGACAAAGTGCTCGGAGAAAGACCCGCAGTTTCACTGGTGCATGTTGCTAGCCACTAAGGCATGTGGATAAATATGTATGTATCAGTAAAAAAAAATGACGGAGAGAGACACAGAAGGCCTGGAATGCAAAAGCCAGCAAAACAAAACTTTGTCTTGGAGCGAAACTACAAAAGTCGTGACCGACGCCAGAGTCTGAGTGATACACCAGCGAATAAGTCGTAACTTGTTCCATTCGGGTATAAATAGCACAGGACCGAAAAGAAAAATATAAAGCTATTAACACGTTTCCCCATTGATGGAAATTACCCATGATTGTTATGTAAGTCTTCCCTCTGGGTGCTTTCCTGATCTGTGCTTTTTAGTTCAAGCTTGGCCCATTTGAAGTTCAGGTCAGAATTTAATAGCAGAAGTCAAGGTGCCTGAGGTGGTCTGACGTTATAGCAGCGCTGGCAATGTGAGGGACTCGTAATATTTGGACATGCTTGTCGCCAGCAAACACAGGGCGAGTCAAAAACAATTTAATTCAGCAAAGTCCAAGTGCTAATCGAGAACAAGCATAGTCAGTGAATTAAGCTTAAGTTCAGAGAGCAGCTTTGTTCTGTTGCGTTGACTTTTCGGCGAATAAAATAATCTGAAGTAAATCAGACGGTGAGGATGGAGGGAGAGAACAGAGACGGGGTGAGGGAGGAGAGGACGAAGGTGAAGATGAGGGAAAGGGGGGGGGGGGTGGGAGTGGGGTGACTCACGTGTGTCCGATCTCGTGAGCGATGGTGAACGCTGTGGCCAGGCCGATGTCTTCGTTTATGCTGCAGCTTCTCTCTGGCTCACACATCCCCCCAACAGGAGCCAGGCCTGATACACACACACATACACACACACACACGCGCGCGCGCGCACACACACACACACACACACACACACACACACACAACTACTGTTCTAAACACAATATAGCGCAACACACAACTACTAGCTGCAGGCCACACAAATCACAGCTGACAAAGCTATAGAGTTTCAAGAGACAACTGCGTCATAGAAACTGGAGAAATTAATTGATTAGTTACAGAGGAAATTACAAACTAACACAAGAGAGGGCATAACTGGAAACTTTCAGCTACCTGCTAAGCTCTTGTTAGCTTTATTACATACAGAGGGATTAGCAGGAAGTCATTAATATAGTAATTAGTGCAAAAACAATATTACAGCTGTTTTCACATATTTTGTCCACATTCAATTGAGTAAAAATGAAAACTTAAATAAGGCGTGATTAATGTCTTGATTCAGAACCTTGACAATCACGTTTAAGTCATACATTAAGTGCTTGACTGTGATTAAAATATCTAAAACACGTACAAATTAAAACAGATCCCTGCAGCTAATATTAAAAAAAAATATTACGTCCTATTCAGGAAAAAGCCTGTGATGTGATGCTTTTGTGTAATTTTCACGTCTTACCTAAGGTTCCGCACGGTTTATTTTTGTAGATGCAGATGTCGTACCTAAAAACAGAAAATTAAGGTCAGTGAAAAAAGGGCTGGGACAGACTGCGGTACTCCCACTGACACAAACATATAGAGAAAGAGCAAGAGAAAGAGAGAGAGACAGAGAGCCAGAGAGAGAGAGAGAGAGAGAGAGAGAGAGAGAAAGAGAGAGAGAGAGAGAGAGACAGAGAGAGAGAGAGAGAGAGAAAGAGAGAAAGAGAGAGAGAGAGAGAGACCGAGAGAGAGAGAGAGAGAAAGAGAGAGAAAGGGGGGGGGGTACTGTCCTGATAAGAGAATGATACAGTAAGAACAATGACAGGAAATGAGAGATGCTGACAGTTGTGTCCTTTTGGATGATTTTCCACTCCTTTGATAAAAACGTCCAGAGACGCAATCCAGGCTAAATCATAGCATCATTCTCACAAACGCATTCAAACACGGGCCTGCGTCTCAAACGGGAACCACACGCCACCTCCCATTTGAACATCAGAGACGCGGCGTTTGCCAAAAGGTGCTCATTTTCCAAAAGGCTTCCCACAGTGGGGTTTTTTTTTTTTTGCTAGTCTTCTATGTCTCCTGTAATACGTACTTTACCATGTCTAAATTATGCCCCTGTCTCCATGGCCAAGAGGGAAAGCTGTGAGATTTCAGTCAGCTGTTTGTGAGTGTGTGTGTGTGTGTGTGTGTGTTAGTAATCTAGAATGTCCAGATGCTCAGTTGAGCGGAACAGTCAAAGCTTGCAGCCCTGCAGACATAACTACTACACTAAACCAAAAAATTTACTCTCCTGACAAAAAAAAAAAAAAAAAAAAATTGGCCAGAGGAGAAAGAGGAAAAAGAAAGACAGCAAACTCATGAGGCGGTAGCTCAAAGAACACGAGGGAATTACAACAGTACAGACAATGACACATCACATCATCCTTAACATGCTGCGCTAAAGCTTCGCCAAAACTCACAGAAGCTGAGGTATTTGAATCTGATTGGCTGACCTGGTGATGAGTACGGCTGTGTCATGATGGGCGATGCCGTTGTCGGGGATCGCGTTGCCGTGCCCGTTCCGGTTCTGGATGGATTTCTGCCACTTGCAGAAGCTGTCTAAAGATTTCCCTGCATGGTGGTTGATCTCCAGAGTTGGCTGACAGTGGAGAACAGAAGTTAAAAAAAAAAAAACATTAAATATGTGCGATAAATATAGAGCTACTGAATATAAATAGAGCATCAGTAATAATTAAAGCGTCCTCTTGAGGACTGATATTTTTGAAGGGAAAAACAACATGGCGCTGTTACCCATCTTTGGGTTATTTCTGACTATAAACATCACACCATATGACATTTTCATCATACAATATACCTTTTTCTTTACTGTTACTGCACACGGTGATTCTGAATGTGCTAAACTAAATAAGTAAATAACTTGTCAAGTATGAGTTTTGTTATTTCATTTTTTGAGGTAAACAGTTTCTTCTTGAATTATCCTAATGATCACCTCTTGGGGGGGGGTTAACATACATGTGGGGAAATACAGCTAAATTCTTCTTCTTTTTTTTTTTTTTTGTACCAAGTCAAAATATCATTTGAAGGGTCACCTTTAACAACCTTACATGGGCTGTAAGGACCAGTGAACTTTTCGTTAATGGCTGTGGAATGGTTATATGAGCTGATCTGCTTATGTGCCCTTTAGATGTTAATACTCTGGGTAGCTCGGTGACAGACTGAAGCTTTGGCTGCTCTTAAGCTGCGCTGGCAGCACCAAGGGGAATGCTTTAACTAACCACAGCAGGGTTACGCGCTCCACACAGGAATGCACACTGTGACATAACTGGCAATTGTCTCATCCACCGCAGTCTTTTTTGCCTCTCTATCCGGCTCTCCTGCTTTTCTCTTTTTCCAAAGGGCCTGAATCATCCGGAAACTGCAGACGGAGCTTTAGCGCGCGCGCGACCAATCCCTGAGGTTTTAATCTCGAACCTCAGCGTACCGGACCGCAGCAAAGCAACGCTGCTAATACCTCTTCTAACGATCGTGACGGCTTCGTCCCCCCCCCCCCCCCCCCCCCCCCCGTCGCCGGTCGGACGACACGGCCTGGAACAAATTACGGAGGCTCATTTTTAGCTGTCTGTGATTCACGACCATTAATGCTTCATTACCTACGCCACAAAAAACCACCGCTAATGACCCCTCCCTTGCGTTTCCAGACATCTGCAGAAGTCTGTTCGGGGGGTTCTCTGTTCAAGCCACGGGTGAGCCAAGTTCTGCTAGGTCATACTGACCACAGTGTCATTAACACCAAATTCAGGATGGTGGAGGCGAGACCACAAACAAGATGGAAGACTGATTTCCCCCCCCAAAAAAAAAAAAAATGCCCTCTCACAGCAGGTTACGAGAACAGTGCAGGCACAGTCTTTGAGAACCAACCTCAGGATCCAAAATTGACGTCACTGACGTGACCTTACGGGTCAAAATTAACAACAAGGGCAGTCATCAAGGGACCGTCGAGCACGCCTCACGGATCCGTATGAAAAACAACTTAACTTACGCGGACCTTTTTAGAGGAGGGATAGGAAAGGAGGGACACTTAAGCCAACAAATCAAGCAACAAGGAACTCTTTGACATTAACGGCAGTTCTTTGACGGTGATGGAGGCTCTTTGACGTGATGGAGGGAGTATTAGATGTTTGCAGGACGTAACGAGGGCCGTAGGAAATAGAAGAAAAAAAAAAGAGAGCGAGAGAGAGAGAGCAGAGCTGGGCATCTGCTCCGGCCGGTTCTACCTGGTCCTCCATCAGCAGGATGAGGCGAGTCACCACGATGTTGACTGCATTCCCCAGACTAGAGTCCTGGAACAGTTTGGCAACCTGACCTCCAGGGAAGCAAGAAAAGATCAGTCTTAAAAACAGTGCAAACACACAAAATGCTTATGCTTTTAAATCCCCCCCTATAATACCAATCCTGACTTCATATTATTAGCCTTTACAGCACATCTGTTACCAAGCGCAACCTGTTGTCTCAGGTCTTTCCAGCCAGCTAAAGCCTTTTATTAGATACATTCCAGGAGTGTAAAACAGAAAGAAGAAGTTAGGTCCAGTCATTAGGTAACCAACAAAAAAAAAATCCTGTCACACTCCATTTACAGATTTGAGATTTTACCCCGATCGCTCCACAGATTTACTTGCTGTAGAACAAATAACACGACTTCATCGTGCAGACGTCATGCTGTCCAATCAAATATCAGGATGTTCTCCACACATTTTTCTGCTTTGCTGTAGGTATACAGACAGCATGCTGACAGAGCAGATCCAGCTCAGTGTGAAACTTACAATATTCATGACAGCTAGAATGTACTGCTCGATGTCTCTCCGTCCGTGGTATCCCACCATCATCTTATCGGCCACTACCAATGTCTCCACGTAACGCTCCCTGCTCACCGACCGTTTGAGTGGCAGCTGACCGCGTCCCATCTGGTTAGGGGAGGCCTTCATTGTCCTTTGCCACCAACTGAAGCTCTTACTTGGTTTCTCATCTGAAGCAGAGTTAATGGCAAACTGTTATGTGCCATAGAGAGTTCACAGATAGAATCAAATCTGCTAACAAAAAAAAAAAAAAAAAAAGTTTGGAACAAAGATGATAAAACTAACTATCCAGACTGTATTAGTATGTGTAGCAAGATGCGATGGGGCTCCCCACTGCCATTAGACTGAACCAGAGATAAGCCTTTGCTGTACAGTAATGACAAAGAAACCTTTAAAAACGTTGGCGTTATTTGCGCCTACCAATGACTCCACAGGACTGGTCCATATACTGGTGTCGCAGGGACGACCTTTTATAGACCACATGGGGGCGTCCCTCCCTCCCGTCGATGTTTGTGTGGTTTTCAGCTGAGGCAAGTGGCTCAATGAGGTACTCCTCTCCACCAGCAACAATCACCCCCTGCTGAAAGAGTCAAGAGGTCCACGGATTAACGCAACTGGCGAACTCTGAGATGACCGTGACGGTTATGAAAGTGACATACATGGAAATGCCTAAGAAAAGCGTCACAGCGGGTGGTTCTTTATTCTCTCTATGCTCTCAACTGTTTGATGTTTCATGATTAATGCATTAATTTCTCTATTATGATAATATCAGCACCCTTTGTCAGCATGTTTCAATACAAACGCGTTCTTGCTCTTTCGCCGACAGAGAAGATCTAATAGGAGGGGAATGCAGTTCTGTCAGAACGGGAACGCGTTTTGCCAGAGATACAAAATGTCCACACTTCCTTTGATTAGATCTGTTGGGTTAAAGCCATGGAGTTCAATGCGAGTGTTGTTTCCTTTTTTTTTTTTCTTTTTTTTTTCCTTTTCTCTCCACAGCACACTTTCAAAGTGCTCATAATCCTCTAACGAACTTAGTGATGCTCTTGTTAACACACAGTGAATTCCCTCCACTGAATTAAGTTATGCTACTCTGACCAGAAGTAATTATCTTCAGAGCTTCTAAATGCCTGTATGAAGATGGATCATCCCCAACTCTGTTTACCACTTGTATCGGGGACTTGGCGTTCCTCTGCTTTTTAATGGTTAAAATATTAGTATGGATCTCCGACTTGCTCTTGAGAGAGGACAGGGAACAACCAAGATACATGTGCTTTAGAGCAACTTATTTGTATCTGAGGCAACTTGTGCTAAACTGTACAAAGCCGCATGCAGTGTTGGGTGATGGGTTTTGAGTGCATGACTAAGAGAGGTCCTCAGTGGGTCTTCTGGGTGTTGTTTATGCAGGTGCATTACCAGCCTTGTCTAGTAATGAGCATGCCGCAGCGTGTCGCTTGAAACTAAATCCATCATTAGGGTCCAAAACACCTGTTTCTGGAACAGAGCTGTAAACCAGCTGGAATCGACAAAGATGTGATGGCAGCTGCCCACTTCAGCTTTTGCTGCAATATCAAAGCTAATCTGTCCAACAGAATGATGACAGTGAGACACACTTACCAGTTGGTACTTCTGTACATTTCTTTTTAATATACTGTAAGAGTGAGGATTGGGACTCTGGTCTAAGACTTAGCAAAAACAGGCTCTACGGACATGGTTACTGGTATAAAACAAGTCAAATCCTAGAAAAAAACTGGTAGAGAAACTGGGAGAAATTTGCCGTAGGCAATTCCACTCCACTCCAGGTAGGCCACGCAGGTGAGTCCTTACCAGGCCATTGCAGTTGGTGAGGGCGACTGCGGTAGAGTGCGGTTGATTCTGTAGGTGACCCACATAGTGGCAATTAGGGGCATAGGGACGGCTCCAGGCCAGACGCCCCCTTCTCCAGTACTCCACACGGAACTGGCGTGAGAGCAGCCCCCCCTGGAGGGTCAGGTTGAGCAGGAGGCTGGTGCTTGGTGTGGAGAGATGGTAGTACAGCTGCGGATCGGCCTGTTGCGTCTCCGCGCTACGGCGGTGGCGGTCGTGCGGTTGAGGGCTTCCCTCAACGGTCAGAGCCTCACCCCGCCGCCCCACACGCACTGGGATGGCAATCTCATACTGGTCCAGGCTGGAGAGGAACGCAGCTGTAGAAACACAGAAGTGGAAAGCAGGATTAACCTCGCATTCCAGATGACGCAGAGAGAAACATCCCTCTGCGGTTTTGAGCAAACAAGGATATTTTTCACAATTAGTGCAGGTCTGAAAGAAATCAACTAGCCACATTCTGAACGTGTCGTTTTGGAATAAGAGACTTGTCTTGAACCCGCTAAGTAGAAAAGCTACTGGCAGCCTGACCAACTGGCAGTCTATCGCCATGGAAACTCTGAAATTGTATACTTCCTGTCCCCAAGCAGTGGGCCCTGAGATTTATCGTCCAAACACTTCTCTCTAAACACTGCACCCATGGGGAAAAGGTCACCGAAGAAGCACACGATTTTCAAGCAACCAATCTCCATACCGTACAAGGGTTTGTAAGATCCTCCCTATGTTAAGTAAGCAGAGCTGGAGGATCACTGTCTCATTTTTGAGATGAAGCCCCAGTCCACGGTTTACAAGACAAAGCCAGAACAAACAACCAATAAGTAGGAGTACAAAACCCAGACTGAAGCAGTAAACAAGCATGTGAGCATCTCCTGTTCCCTCTGCAATTCTTGTAAATGTATACATTTCACAAAAAAAAACAAAGAAGGATGAGATTTTAAGTGGTAAACACATTTCTTCAACCCACTGGAGACACACACACAGAAAATACAAATAGAAAGCGAGGAGAGGGCGGATATGGTGAACATTTGTTGAAGATACAGTTTTTTGTTGTTTTTTTTTTCTTTCAAACTTCGAATAGGAATTCGAAACCGACAATACCTCTTCTAATTCTCATTACAGAAATAATCTCTACAGACAAGGTCGCAAGCTAAGACTGTCTAATTAGCGAAAAATGAGCTGTTACTGAACTCCAACTGAGATTTCAATGGACTTTCAAACACCTCCACTTATTTAGCCTAACCCTAACACCACCACAGAGTTCTGCAGGAGAGAAAGACTTACAGTGGGACAGGAAATGAGTGAATATCCAGTCTGATACTCCCTGAAGGCATTCTGGAGGTACACTACAGGCACAATTAAATGCGGGGGGGGGGACTTGCTGGGGGTATGGAGTCAGGGGGTTGGTGTTTTTATTTACAAATGAACTCTTTTTATTGGCTATTGTACAAAGATAAACTGACGATTCTGTAGTGGTTTTAGATTATTCACCAACAAAGGTTTTGCTGTGGCAATGTTGAATCAACACGCTAAGACTCTAATTTGTAATCTAGGACGTCAAACTCAAGCGTAGCAGGTTACAGCTATGAAGCTACTGTTTCGCTTTAATATGTTTAGAGTTAAAAAAAAACGTGTCCGTTTATGTTCTCGAAGGGTGTGAATTTTGCGGCCTACAAAATCACACTCCATATAACCCAGAATTTAAAGTCTCGCTTTTTTTTTTTTTGCCTGGTTCCTACCCTGTTTCCATATTGCTTTGCAGTCTCCTGCGGGGGGTTTGTCCGCTGTGTCAATAAATTGGCCGCTTTTTTTTTTTTTTTATAAGTTAACACATTTCCATTAACGGCATGACCTCTTCCAGGAATACAAACACACCCCTGCCCTGTGGTCATCGTCATTTGGCAGGGCAGACACTATCATTAAAAAAAAAACAAAAAACAAAAAAAAACAAGCCCCACAATTCATGGAAGGGCTCTCCCTATTCTCGCACCTATGGAGAGCACAGCTCCTCAGGAGATCCTTTGATGTGTGCTTTAATCACTACCAGGGAGGAGCAACGGGGAAGATACTTCCATTACTCACCAATAAACCAAACCACTACAGACAAAGCTTTGTAAAAGATTCAAAGTGCTCGACTTTTATTAAAATAAACCGCCATTAAGAACTACCCACGGTTTGGGTTTATTTTAAGATTTGGGGGAAAGGAACCTTTAATTAGACTTTAAGAGGGAAAAAAAAAAAAACGGACGAACAGTGGCCCTTTTCTCCTGTATCATTCCCATAGAAATGGGGCGGTGGAAAGACCCCCCCCACCCCATCCCAGCTCCCCCTCCTCAGATGTACAACAGCTGTATCTGGTCAGGGTTGAGTCGACACCGGAGGAGGAGTGGGGAGGCCTCTATTATGCCAAGCGAAAAAGTCAGCCTGTCTTTAAATGTATGCCACAGAAACTCAGTTCCAATGAGCTTCAATGTACCATTTCTGCCTCCTTCTCAAGCCCTGTCCATTTAGCTTTCAATCACAGAGCTATTAAGTGGTTGAATTATAGGACTGTGTAGTGCTGAGCTCCAGATTGGTGGAGAAATTATTTATATACTCGGTGCATTAGCTCAGTATCTTCAGACACAACTAAATGACATAATGCCCTTCTCACAATGTTTTAACTGCATTATTTGGTTGTTTAAAGGAGGAGGGGGGTGGGGTGGGGAAAGAGATTTGAAAAACTTCAGTAGTAGCTATGCCATGTCTGCATATTTGTCCTCCCTCAATGTTAAATAAACACTAGAGTTATTCAAATATACTCTGGAGCTTGTCATGAACTGAAACTTTGAAACAACGTGAGGTTCTTTCAGTTAGGCATTTTCCCATTGTTTTAATATGCATAAGCCCGTTTTCCTCTTTAAATTCGTGCCCACATCCGCAGGACGAGACCTGGCATTGATTTACTCGCACTGTCGAGTGTCCATTCATGTGATCGATTTTGCCTTTTTTTGGTGTGTGGAGTTCCCCTTTAACCCCACGATAAAAAAAAAAGAAAAAAAAAGTGTATGACAAACAGCCGAGACCACGCGGACAAATGCATACTGATTCATATACTATGAACGAAAGTCCATTCTCGAACAGTTTGAAGCGAACTGTTTCGTTTTAATTGAACAGGTTTATCAAACAAGTCTTCTGAATTAGAGAGAAAGCCAAGGTGGAATTCTCTGGGTATAAAGATGCAGAGGGCAATGAAAATGAATGAGTCCATAGTCATTTTGAAGCGGTCTGCCTGACTATTGGAAACAGATGACTTGGACCGGGGGCAAAAGGTTAACCAGTGGAAATACAGTCAGTCACTTATTCTGCGGGACAAATGACGGACATTCAGGCCACGTCTACAAGTGGATCTGGTTAAACCAAACTCCGACTGGGGGGGGGCATTTTGGTCTTTGCCTTAAGGTCAAGTTCAAAGGAGTTAACAGTACGGAAACACGGCTAAAGGCAGTGTTTTTTTTTTACATTCGGGCCTGCGGGCGCACTGGACGGAAATTCTTTATATCACACATCACCAACGCACCTGACAGAACCTGTCTGGTAATTAACTGAGCAGTGTCAAAAACAGGACTGCATTGAAACCGTGCTGACGAGCAGGTTCCTGGGACTGGATTTTTAAAAACACTGAAATGGTTTACGGGACTTACAGCGGCAATCTTCTCACGGCTCCCAGCGTGAAGCATGTTGTATCCAGTGACTATGGTGCGCTTTGTCTGATCTCCTTTAAAAGCTGAGAGTTCAGACAAAACTCGAATCGTTCGCTTGATGACACTGTCTAATCTCTTCCCGCGATATTCTAGAATACGCATCAGTTGATGGCACTTTTTTGAAGTATGCTCTCTCCGTGAAAAAAGCAATAGTTAATCAGGTTAGCATATACATCACAAACCGAGAAAAATAGAAAGGATTCGTCTCACCCTGCGACTCCTCAGCAGTTCGACTTCCTGCGACTTCGGTAGCCGCCATGACAACGATGCCAATGCAGACCAAGGTCCTCCACACCGTTTCCATAGTTACTAAAGCTAGCTTCAGTGCGGTCCCCAGCGTTCCGTCCCCACATGTCTTCTGCCCTCTAATGTTTCACGTTCACCAGTGTGACACACTGAATTCTAGGGCCATGGTGACAGCGAACGTCCTTTCTCTTCCGATAAGTTTGGGTCGGGGTGCCTCACGATGCCGTCTTCCTCCGCGTTCCTGTTCTTCTCTGTCTGAGACTATTACGGCTGGCTGCTAACGGCTCGTAGGAATGGGCTCCCCTGTTGAAAAAGAAACAGGTTTGTTGGAAATTAAATAGAAGGAGATGAGAGGAGGGGGGAAAAAAGCATAGGATAACCTGGAGCTAAACATTTCCGCCCCTCTGACAGCGCAAACATGCAGTATCTTCCCCTGCTGCTCCTTAAGCTAATCCATCACTCCCTCCAGTCAGACTGAAACACTGCCCGGCCATTAGCAAAAGAGGGGTGGTGGTGTTGGGGTAGGGGGTGTCTGACTGACCCAGGGGCCTCATTTCTTTCTTGTCATCTGCTCACCGGAACATTTCAACCAGAAAAGAAAGCATTGATCTTAAAAAGAGAGAGAGAGAGAGAGAGAGAGAGAGAGACCTGCGCTTAAGACTCAAGTAAGCTATATGGGAGTGGTTCTAATGAGCCAATTTGAGAAAAGCTGCAGGCTACTTCCAGGTTTGAGGGGGGGTGGGTAGGGGGGGGTGGGCTTGTGTAGGCCTACTGTTCCACATCAGAGGAAGAGGTAGACACACACACACACACACACACACACACACATACACACACAAAAACACACACACACACACCGAGACGCCACACTGGCCCAGATGGCTGGCAGAAAACCAACTGCAGGCAAAGGTAATCGGAAGCAGATGGGAAACGGTTTGGCGACGAGAGTGAGGGAACAAGTTGCCTCCACAACAAAAAAAAAAAAAAAAGGGAAAAGAAGTATAGAAGGAGAGGAAAGCTCTAGAGGACAGAAAGAGAGTCTTTTTCTTCCAGCTGGGATAGCCATTCTTGAATACTAACATGCACACTACAGTGCGTGTATGCGTGTGTGTGTGTGTGTGTGTGCGTGTGTGTGTGTGCATGTTCCACCTCTCAGAAATAAACTCAGTTTGCACGTCTAAACCATGAATAAATATGTCTGCTCAGTGCCTAGACTGAGTTTCAACTCACTTTGAGTCATTTTGGAGAGAAATTTTGTTTTGGAATGTAATTGGAGACCACAGTGCAAACTCTATCCAGGAATTCTTTTGCCTTGATATCTGCCATGTTTCAACGTCTCGTTGAACAGCTCTGAATAATCTGTCTGAAGCTGAAACACAAACACAAAACTTTATCTTTAAAAAAAAAAAAATTAATAAATAACTCGCTGCTTATTAAATCGTCCTCTGCTTCTCCTGTAACCTAAACAAAACAAAATGTAACTGCAAACAACAGCACGTCACTGAGAGAGATGCTCCGGAAAAGGGCAGAGAGAGGGAAAGAGAGAAAGGTACAGGTTTAAGGTTCCCTTCATTTCCCCTGGGCTCCGGTAAAGTGGGTGCAGTGCAGTGGGTAGTCTTCCAACACTAAGGGGTCTTTGTGTCCCTTGCTCTTTTCTAATGGGGATGGACTATAACTCCACGCTCCTCTCAACCACTCCCTCCTTCTCCCGCTAGATTTTTCCCTTTTATTTCCTGCTTGGCACAACTCCCTTTTGTTTCATTAGCTCTTGTTAAAGACTCATTTTATTGTGTGGTTATTAGACTCTGAGTTAAGTGTCCAGTGGTTTTCATTAAAACATTTCAAAACATTCTTTCATCTTGTTTGTTAGAAAACAAGAAGACAGAATTGGACCCCCCTCCGCTAGAAGGCTTTATTGATTGTCCTTGAACTGGCTTTCCTCAAAAAACCAAATGCTCAATAAATCACTGTTGAGTAAAGACACACAACAGAAACATGATCCAGAAGGAAAAAAAAAAAAAACACATTCATTTTTCCATAAGAACATTTCTCACTTGTCTCTTTGCGGTTTTTTGCCACTAACTGCATGTGCGGTCAAAAAGAACTGCTTCTGTCATATAACTGTAATCAGCTGAGACGTAACACTACAATCTTATTTAAAAAAAAAAAAAAGAGGAGGAAAAAAAAAAAACGTTCACCAAATCTTCACGGGCTTGACTTGGTTATGAACTGGTATAATCTGAGATTTGAGAAGCGTTTGCAAAACCGCAGATAGTAGACCAGGATAGGGACAATGTGAGGTGAGATTTTAGAGTGGACAAAATTTATAATGCACTGTTGAATTTAAGGGTAGGCTTGCCCCTACACATAATCTAGAATAGTCTATGCAGTCAAACTATATTGTCTCTCTGTTAAAGTGAAGGCAGAAAGCTATCAGGGCATGAACAGACCTAACTAATTAGACCCATACGACTATCTGAATGTAAAAGCTCTCTGGAGAGCAGAAACGCTAAGGTTACTCCTGCCCTTTCTGCTTCACCAGTTTAAAACCACTCTCTGTTCCTACTCAGTAGTGCAACAGTAGTGTAATAACTGCCTGTCCTCCAAACTGTGTCTACATCACATGTGGGCAACTGATGTCTTATCTTAAAATGCACTGTATCAAGTGAGCCAGATCCACAAATCATTTGACTCTAGAAACACATAAAACTATTTATAGACAGCATGATGATTTTACACTAATCAAAAAGAAAAAATTCTCACTCAATAGCTGACTAGGTGATTATAATAATAGGGAGAACAAAGGTTGACTGAGATATGATACGAACAACTTTTGATTCATTTTCCATTTTCACTAGAAATAAACAAGCCAAACATGAAAAACGGGAACATAAACAATTCTAACTGCCATTTATGCACACTCAGCGAAAGGATCCATGGAATAACATCTGGCAAGCGCAGAATCAATCAGCAAGACGAATTATCTGTGAAGCTAGGATTAACTTTTCAGTAACCGTGAACAACTGACATTTGTTTTAAATTTCTCTGCTTGCTCAGGTCCTACCGATAGATTAACCCAGTAACACCTATATCCCAAGCATACAAACCAGCCACTGGTTTGAGACGTTTCGGAGGGAAAGCGAGACGTACCCTATCATGCAGGTCAAATACTTAAACTGGTAGTAAGAGATCTCACCTAGCTTGCTGTTACCCAAACTCTCTGGGCGTGAAGATCAGCCCCCAATCCCAAATGTTTCCTTACTTCCAAAATGTAAAGGGTTACAGGAAATAATAACAGATCTGTAAGATATGCAAACAGCATTAATGGAAAGAAAAATGAGCGATATATTATGTAGATAACTATAATCCGTCAACGGCAATTGCCTGAAACCATCCAGTCAGCCAAGCTCGCTCACTCACACGTAGGCACGCAGAGAGCCGTGGTGGACCCGTGCCATACGATCCAGCCTCCCCTCTCTCGCTCCCCCTTCAGCTTTCTCTCTCTCACACACACACACACGCACGCACACACACACACATTGGGAGAGAGCCTGCCTGCTTGACTGTAATTCGCATGCTGATCTATCGCACCGACTGATCGATGTCAGTGACAATCGACTAAGGTACTAATATACGATCAATTAAAAATTGATCAAAATAACAGCTACTCTTAACGGTACTCTTCGGAATCAACAGGTACATGCAGTTAACGGCAGCATTTTCAAAAAGCTCAAACTTTGCAACAAACTTAGATTTCAATCTCCATGAGGACCACCATATCTCGGCAGGAAAAAAGAAAAGTAAAGAAATAAAAGAAAACACAACAACTCTCACAGACTGGGACTCTCACAGTCACTCCTCGTAATCCAGTGCAAATGCATAATCATCCCAGAAGTGATATTACTAAAGTTACATCCACAAGTTTCATGGGGAAAAGAGGATGTAACAGCTTAAAGTTACGTCGTGACAGCAGTGCAGAGCACATATCATTTAGCTAGGCTAATATTGTTATCAAATGGAATGTAAAAATGCGCGTCTACACAAACCACATATTCACAAAGAGACTTATTTAGTTTACCAACCTTCCTGTCTGTTCCAGGCAGTGGTTAATTTATGTATCTCGTAGATTTGTGGCTATATCTCTACCGTCTTTCTGTTATTACAGGCTAAGTTCTCTGCCACATACAGTGGGAACAGTACTGAGCTATTCCTTCTCCTCTTTCCTTGCGTCCAACTGCTGAATAGAGTGACTACCGTAGAAGCCTGCCCGCATTCTGGCTCAGGACAGAATTCTCCTGTCGCACAGCGGAAAAGGCAATAACAGAAGTCGAACACAGGGAGGAGCTGCCTCCAATACAGATAGAGCATTGTAGTTTCTTTCATCACTAAGCAGTAATGTCTCTGTGGCGGAAGCGTATCGTTACATATCCTGTTAAACACAAGACTACTCCTCTAATAAGCCTAACGATGAACGAGGCCCTTGCAGTACCTGATAAATTTGGGTCTTGGGTTCCGTTAATCGTCTCACAGCAACAGCATAGACCTAAGATCACAGCATGCTAATTGAAACAATCCTGAGTATATGATCAATACTTCAGCATCATCTCTGTATGTCGTTTATTTTCTGGGCACCTTAATTCATATTTGGCATCTGCACCTTGCAGAGCAAATGAACTGTCTGACTAATAAATATTAATAACTATTGTTGTATGTCAGTGAACTTTTGTGTGGTCTGAAGAAACTGACTCCAATTGGAGGCCATGGATACTGTGGGACTATTTGGTACATTTTACTGTAGCATTCAGACAAAAAAACAAAAACAAAACTGGTGTATCTTCTTTTTAGTTCCTTTCATTTAAGATTGGTTATGTTAAAAAAAAAAGTAAACATAAAGTGTTTGGATTTTCATCTTAATATTTATGGAGGTTTTTAGTAAACCTCAAGTGAATTTGGAGTGATGTTAAAACTGTTATGATTTCTGAATTTATGGAGTAACTGTCATTATTGTTGGACTAAGTGGAGAATCAGAGACCCTTCATTCATACAGATCCAGAGGCAGTCTATAGGGCTGAGACAAGGAAGTAGGTTGCTGCTTCTGAGAAACTGTTAGGAATCCAGGGCTGCATCTACATCAACCCACACAGTTCACCTGCACAACAGTTCAGAGGCTCGTCAAGAGCAGATGTCTTTAGATAGGACCAGATCTAGAGACCTCGCTATCTCACACAACTTAGCACACTTCTGATCGCCAGTTCACACTAAAAAAAAAGGTCTTGTCTTTCAATTCCAGGCTGTGGTGAGTTGCTTTTGAATATTTTTGGAGTTGCTTTTGGATGTTTTTCCCTTATATATGTTGTAATTTATTTTCTTTGGTGGTATCTCTTCTGTGCTTATCTTTTTCTGTTGTGAAAATGTTTTCCTGTTGAATCAAATGTCAGGCCCAGATCTATGTGTATATAGAGCAAGATGATGTTTAGCTGATATAACTCAGTGTGTTTGAAATATTGCAGTTTAGACGACTGCCTTATCTGCAGACGCTCCTGCTTGCGAAAGGCCTAAATTGGTTTTCGTGCTCGTGAAACCAAAATGGCCCTGAAATTACAAGTTATCATAATTCCACGTTCTTTGTCTTCATTCTGTAGTTCTAGACATTATTTTCCCTCTTAGGATCACCATAATTATTTCAGATATTGAGCGATAATATGACAATGTTGTTATACAGCTGTTAAAGCATATTATGTAAGTATATCTAAACGCTGATTATAATTTGTTTCCTTAAAGTTATTTACGTTCTGGTTAGTGGATAAAATTGTAAATGTTCAGTCATAGAAATGATTATTCTTATGAAGAGTTCTTTTTCGTTATCGTACATATAAATTCCATGCTCTCTATGTCATGTTATTTCTTACGTGGTGCATTACGAAACAGACTTTCTGTCAAGAAACAGAGAAGTATTTTGGTAATATGCTGATTTTCAGCACACAGACTGCAAAACTGCAGGTCAGTGAAGAGTCTGAGATACGCATGTGATTTCGTCCGTAATTTCTGCACGTGTATTTTGTCTTTATTATTTCCTTCATATTTATATACATTTCACGTCACTTTCTGCAGTTTCATCTTTAAAAAAAAAAAAAAGGTATACATGTAGCGATACAAACTGATGGCGATTAACGACCAAAAATAACTAAAAATAAATGAGCACATGAATAAAAGTTTACGTGCTGCAACAAAGGAAAAAAAAAAAAACTTTTTTTTTTTTTTGTTATTGCTTTTGCTACGGCACAGTCTGCATGTTTTAGCTGTGACCTCAAAGCCTGAAATTACGGTTATATTTAGTCTTTATGCACATGTATGGAAAAACACTGCTTTAAAGAGTTAGGTATTCATCTAACCCCACACCTCCATTACCCCATGCCTCCATTACTGTTAATAGTATGTCAGTGACACGTTTAGTATAGAGGCACATAAAGATACTTTTAAAAAAAAACCCAACAAAAAACGATACTTTGTGCTAAAAGAAAACAATTTCGACTGCTTTCTTGGAAACAGGCATTAGTTCACTCTTTCTGCATGACAGCAACCTGCCCCCCCCCCCCCCTTCCCCCTTCCCCTTCCCCTCAACAAAAACATATCAAGCTCAAAAACAATATAAGACACTGGCTCATAACATCTAGATTGCATTTAACCAATCCAAGGATGAAATAGTTTAAAACAAAGGTATCCGAAGCACAAACGTGGCGTTGAAATTAAAATCTTAAGTCCTGTCCCACTGTACACTCCTCACTGCTCTAATGCTTTTGGGTCTGTATCAAATATTCAGCCTTGCCAGCAGTCCAAATAGCCATGATATTTCACTGGCACTAAGGGTGCATCTAAATATGGGCACAAAAACCAGGGAAGGCCGTACCACTCAAACAAAAAGAAAAAAAGACAAACATGCAAGGACATGGGGTCAAAGCCGCAACTGCCCTCTGGGTCGATGGAAAAATAATGTTTTGCTTTCCATTCTAGTCCACTCCAAAGAAAAAAAAAAAAAAAGTTGTTAACATGGTCATTGCTAGCGTGCTACTAATTAACGCTGTTTCTATACAATACTACCTAAACTCCCAAGAGAGCGGGAAAAATGTTCGCTCGTTGCGGCATCGTCGCGCTCTATCGAACCCGATTTCGACTTACGACACGCAGCGTTTCGTTATTCTTTTCTTTGTAGTCGGCTAGTCGCCGGGAAGAATCGTGCAGGGCCTCTCCTCCTGTGCAGTTCCACAAGATCAAAGCTGAAGTGAATTTCCTAAAAGACATTCTTTGTTTCTAGATCTTAAATATGTTGTTATAGACAACAGCCCACAGATCTGCAGCTACAGGTCAATGCCAGTGACCGTTAACTATTTACCGAAAAACTATCCCTTAATAGCATACATGGCGGATGTGGGACAGAAGACAGTTTCTTGAAATATCGGCGATTAACAGCAAATCTGAAAGGCTTTATACCCATACAATATTTTTACAATGTCAAGAGAGGAGCTAATATGGGAGGCATTACCAGCCATGTGTGAAAGAAACGGGATTACCCCTCCACGTGCTTTGG
The DNA here is from genome assembly GCF_902362185.1 of Chanos chanos. NCBI lineage: Eukaryota > Metazoa > Chordata > Actinopteri > Gonorynchiformes > Chanidae > Chanos > Chanos chanos. The sequence goes on along the minus strand of NC_044503.1, from coordinate 8,062,504 downwards.
CCTCACTTTTGATACATAGTTGCTTTTGGGAGAATGTAAAAGGTTATTTTAATCATTCTGGCCTTAGGTAGTTAAAGAAACACCAATACCTTTGTCAGAGCATAGTCCCTCCTCAGAAAGAGCCAGTGGCTAATGATCCAATGTAGTATTTGAGTTGTGCGTATTTGGACAATTTGTGCCTGTGTAATATCACTGTCCCTTTGCTGTGGCCTGTGGTACTGTGAGACCAGAGGCCGGCGGTAAGGTCTCTGTGTCTGTCATAACACACAGTTGCAGGGTGTTCCTGTGTTCTAGTGTCGTCCCCCCCCCGCCCGTGGATGTGGGCAGCTTAACACAGGTATGTCCAGGAAGTTGTGGTTGAATCACAGGTCTTGTAGTGGGGATTCACGTGAAACTTCCTCGTTTCGCATTTACCTTCATCTGAAGGACACATGTGCTTTAGTTATGCATCACACACAAAACTCACTATCCACGCTCAGCTGTTTTATTTCTTACAACTGGGGCCTTTGAGAAGATAGAGCTCTGGACTTTGTTAGTTAGTTAGTTTGTTTGTTTGTTTGTTTGTTTTTTTCAACTCAGGCAAGTTTGTTTACTATGAAAAATAACTATACCTTGGTCTGTCTGTGGTTAAAGTAACTCAACAAAAAACAAGTCAAGAAGATATCTATGACCTATTACACTCCTACGCATTGGAAAATAGCTGCGATCAGAAGGTTTTCTATAAGATGTTGGAAAGTGCTTTAGAAGGGGGAGACCTTGATTTAAGGTAACGAGAAAATTTAACGTAGAATCTTCTTTTTTTTTACATTGTTTAGGAAACGACGTTCTCTGTGTATTTTAAAGGTTTGTGTCTGACTGTGCCAAGATACCATTTTGAAGATCTGAGTTGCTGATTTTATGTCTTTTCTTTTTGTGGTCGGTCCTCGAGCAAACATTTTCCACTAAGTTATCATATCTCGCTTACACTGTGTACCACATCAGTTCACATCATTCACCAAAGTTTCACCAAATTTGGAAGTAACACCTCTCTAAGGTTTTACATATTGTAGAATGATCATAATTTTGATGGAGGGAGCGGTTAGTTAAGTATTTGCTTTTCCGTTTTCATCTTTTTCATGCACTGGGTGAAAAAAATACATTCTGGAATAGTCTAGAAATTAGCACTCATACTTGCTTTTCCAGACGTAATCATGTATCATTTCTCAAAGCTTTTCGCCGTCAGCGCAGAATAACTCTGTCTACTTCATTTTGTGTTTTAACACCAGTTTATCTTTTCCTAAACATCTTAGTTTGAGTGCATTTTCTGTTTCTGCTTGTGTGGCACATGTTGTTGATAAAGTCTTTTTGGAACGTTCGCGAAATTTCAGCACCTGCTCACAAGAGGAGACACCACCACTCCAGAGAATGGAGGAGGGGTGAGAGTATGTCTGCATTTCCTGTTGTGGTGATGGTGCTTGCCGACTATGACTTATTGAGTGTGCAATGCAACGCTCGCTATCGCTCTTAAAGCTGTGACTGCCAACCACACGTACAACCAGATAGTGCTCTTAACTGATGTAACAGTGAAATAAATATAATGGGAATGAAACTCTTTAAAAAAAGGATGAGGGGTTGTCCTTCATCATCGTTCCTTCATCGTAAAGAAAAAAGTTTTGTCAAAACACAGGGACTGAGAGAGAGTGCGAGAGTAACGACTGATATAACTTTCCACTCACATCAGCAGCGTTTCACAGTCTATAAAAGCATGAAACCTACGCCTTACTACATATCTACGTCTCTACGCCCAGGGTGTGTTCTGCGCCCGAAAATAATTTGCTGAAGCTCACGTTCGCTCCCCTTTGAACTTTTTTCCACACAGCGGATTTTCTCTCGAGTCGTCGCGCTAATCGTCGGCCCCTCACACACCGTCGCCATGATCGACCCCGCTGTCGAGCTCCCCTTCTTCTACGGGAGCATCAGCCGGGCGGAGGCCGAGGAGCAGCTGAAGCTGGCCGGGATGTTGGACGGCCTGTTCCTGCTCCGTCAGTGCCTGCGGAGCCTCGGCGGGTACGTCCTCTCCATGGTCTGGAACTTGGATTTTCATCACTATTCGGTGGAGAAGCAGCTCAACGGTACCTACTGCATCGCCGGCGGCAAACCTCACTGCGGGCCGGCCGAGCTGTGCGAGTACTACAGCAAGGACGCGGACGGGCTGGTGTGCCCGCTCCGCAAACCCTGCCTGCGAGGCCCGGAGATGCCCATCCGACCCGGCGTCTTCGACAACCTTAGAGACAACATGCTGAGGGAGTACGTGCGGCAGACCTGGAACCTGGAGGTGAGACTTGGCCCCCTGGGGTCAAAGGGCAGAGGGCATCTCGGGGCACGTACGGTCGGTTTTAATGCTGAAATGTGAATCTGTGGAAATGTTGTGTTAGTTTCCGACATGACGCAGCCAGGCTCTTTTTTTTTTGTTGGCGCCTTGTTCATCTGATTGAAGATCTCGATACACGCAGGACATGTACTTTTTTGACTGCAGAACTAAAGAAAGATAGATTTGTATGATAAAGAACTGTTTTCCAGATCATGGCGGGGTTGGGTTGACGTTCAAGTTCTTGCGTTAATGTGCGTCTGTTGTCTCAAGAATAAAATAAAATAAAATAACATGAAGAACGTCAAAAAAGAGCAAAAAAAAAAAAAAGGCAAGAATATCGCTACCTAGCGACTCTAGTCTCTGATCAAAGTTATTGTCGCGATCCTGCGGGTTGAGATTCCAGTAAGACAAGCGAAATTAGAGAGTCAGGGTCCTCAGGCTTGTAGTTTTATCCAAATGATATAAGTAATATAAATTCTAATTGCGGTATTTACGACTGTGTAACATGTTCACTGTTTTAAGGGAGAGGCCATGGAGCAAGCTATCATCAGTCAGGCCCCACAGCTAGAGAAGCTAATCGCCACCACTGCACATGAGAAAATGCCCTGGTTCCACGGCAAGATCCCAAGGCAGGAGGGAGAGAGACGGCTGTATTCCGGAGTGCAGCCAGATGGCAAATTCCTGTAAGTTAAACTGGAAAGTTCACTCTTGTTGGGATATGCGTCTATTCTGTCAATCACCATCCCTGTCCACACAGTTGTCCTGATGCTGTATTTTGGTAGACTGATATTTACTGATGTCTCACAAGGTTTATGTTTACAAATCCAGTAAGTGTGTCAACATGTGGCTTATGCTAGCCTGACCAAGAGACAACCCTCCATCTCCTGTGTTAAAGGTCAATTTTTAAAAAAAAAAGAATAAAAACCCTTTCGGTTCAGTTCTTGTGTAGATAAAAGAGCCGTGTCAACAAGATCAGCTATTACACTTTAGCTATTAAACCATTTGTTAGGAAGAGATTGGTCTATGAATTTTTTTGTTTGTTTGTTTGTTTTTTAAATTTTTCCTCTGCTATACATACTTTAAAAATGGCTGACTTTGAAAGTCAGGGTCCATATTTGGAAGCTATGGAAAATGAACGCATTTAATGAAAAAACCCATACACGTAAAGTGTTTAGCGCAGAATTGTCTGAGATGCGAACACACACGTTGATATGGGTTATAATGACTCCATTTGTCAAAAAAAAAAAGAAAAAAACAACAACAACAACATGAAATTCTCTGTTTTTCTCTCACAGCTGTCAGTTTCTCTGCAGTTTTTCACCATGTCCATTGTGTAGCAACCTCTACAATTCTACTATGTGTATTACATAAGGACATAAAGCTTACTGGTGTGTATTCACTCACTTAAGAGATTTGTTTGTTTTCGCTTCAGAATAAGAGAGAGAGACGAGTCTGGCACCTTTGCTCTCTCGGTCATGTATGGTAAAACAGTTTACCATTACCAAATTCTGCACGACAAATCAGGCAAATATTCAATGCCGGAGGGGACCAAGTTTGACACGGTGTGGCAGGTGAGATCACATACTACGGCATATAATGATATCGTGTTGAGGTTTTTGTTCTTTTTTGTTGCCGTTGTCATTGTCGTTGTTGTTGTTGCTGTTGTTGACGAGTTACACATTCGCTCTTACTTGAAAGGACCATCAGCTTCAAAACAGGGTTCGGTCAACACAGAATGTGTTGAGTGAATCATGAACATAGTCAGCGTGGAACCAGTTGAACTTTGTGAACAAGATTTTCCATGTTAAGAAAACAACCATCACATCCGCTCCTCACAGCCCTCAGAGTTCTCCTTTTTTCCCTCTTCCTCTCGCCCCTGCAGCTCGTAGAGTATCTGAAGATGAAACCCGACGGCCTGGTGACTATCCTTAGAGAAGCTTGCGTGAATCGCAATAACGTACCACAGAGTATGCACCCACTCAACCTTACACACACATTAACACACAAACACACACACACACACACACACACACGCTGTGAGCAGAGTCTTTGTGATTCACACTGCTATAAGGTTTATAGTATGCTGTAGAATGAACTGTTCTAGACTTTAGATTTAATGAAAGAAAATGTAACAGGGCGACGTTAACGTTTTTATCCTCTTCCCTCCAAATGTCTTTCAGCACCTCTTGCTTCAGCCGCGTCGGTGAGTCTTTCTCAGATGAATTTGTATCATACATCGTTTCACATATGTACAAACGTTTCTTTAAACATCAGTCTACATTATACTATTTCTTAAAAAAATGCGGTCTGATTTTTTTTTTTTTTTTCCAACAGGCGAAAGGCGGCAAAAATCCCTACACACCGCCACCTCAAGGTAAGCTTGCGTCAGTGCAACACCAATCATGGTGTTCTTTTTTTATTGTCAGAGGAAACCTGCTTTTGAAAGTCTGTTCTCTCAAAAGTACAGAACATCACGTACGACAATGCTTCACAGTCACTGCCCTGCTTATAAATATACAAAAATAACTATTTTTAAAAATGTATTGATTGATTGATTGATATAAAAATGTATTTTCATTTGTATAAAAAGTACCTATTGCTCGCAGACTACTTTATATGTAAATATACAATATGCTTTATGCATAAATAAATCAAGTGTAGAAAAATTTGCTTCTATATTAACGGTCCAATCTGTAAAATCTTTTATTATTACTGTCTAGATGTAGAATTAAAATCATTTGGAAAGATTATAAAAAACAGACCAATAATCCTAACAGACTTATAAATGCTACAGAAGCTGGGCTGTTTGTGTTTGTGTTTTTGTTTTTTTTTTTAAGTTTATTTTCTTTGAGATTCTCACTGGCCATTCTTACTGTGTCACTCATCAAATCCTCTAGCTATAAAACTTGGCGATCGTCAGCCTCTGCCCATGGACAGCAGTGCGTTTGATCACTACGCCGACCCGAAAGAACTGCAGGAGAGGACTCTCTTCATTAAGAGAGACCGACTGATGATCGACGAAGTGGAGCTGGGGTCAGGCAACTTTGGATGTGTGAAGAAAGGGGTTTACACGATGACAAGGTGAGTAGTTTTCAACGAGGCGATACTTAACGGTTTAAATTAGTTTTGTTCACTCACCGAACTACGAGACTAAATCTTTAAGGAAAGACTTCGACATCTTAATGAGTTTGATTTTGACTAAGGTTTGTTCTTCTTCTGGCAAATAAATTTACTAAAAAAAAAAAAAAAAAAACACATAACAATCAGACACACACACACACACACGCGCGTTGAAACAAATAAAAGCCTTCTTTTGTAATCCGCAGCAAACACATCGATGTGGCCATCAAAGTGCTGAAGAGCGAGAATGAGAAAGCAGTGAGGGACGAGATGATGAGAGAAGCAGAGATCATGCACCAGTTGGATAATCCTTACATTGTGCGCATGATTGGTCTCTGCCAGGCAGAAGCACTCATGCTGGTGATGGAGATGGCCCCCGCCGGGCCACTTAACAAGTTCCTCTCCAGCAAGAAGTAAGTTTTAGACATATAGACGCCGAGCTGGGGGGGGGGGGGGGTTAAGAATTCGGTGTTGCGGATAGACTTTGCAGAGCTCTGTTAAATAAGAGGTCTTCTCAGTTTGTGAGAAGTTATACAAATCAACGTCAAGTACTGTTCCTTTTCATTTTATCCAGTCGGTATATGTCCTATATGACCCAATGTGGGCCCAGTTGTTTATTTATGTTTTTTACTTTTTGTAAATAACTGAAAAAGGTTTTTCACCTTGATGGATTGCTATACTGGACTGGTCGTACAAGAAGACCAAATAGAAGCTGACCGCGTTCTCGTGTTGTCTTCTTATCAGAGACCAGATCCCAGTGGATAACATTGTGGAGTTGATGCATCAGGTATCTCTAGGGATGAAGTATTTGGAGGAGAAGAATTTTGTGCACCGAGATTTGGCAGCTCGCAACGTACTACTGGTCAACCAGCATTATGCCAAAATTAGCGACTTTGGCCTGTCCAAGGCTCTGGGTGCAGATGACAACTATTACAGGGTAAGAGCTCACTCAGATGTGTCCATTTTATACAGATTTTTAAAAAAGTAGGAGGCTGCTTAGTAAATTGTGAGTGTGTGTGTGTGTGTGTGTGTGTGTGTGCGTGTGTGTGTGTGTGTGTGCGTGCGTGCGTGCGTGCGTGTGTGTGTGTGCGCGCGTGTGTGTGTGTGTGTGTGTGTGTGTGCGCGTGCGTGTGTGTGTGTGTGTGTGTGTGTGTGTGTGTGCGCGTGCGTGTGTGTGTGTGTGTGCGTGTGTGTGTGTGTGTGTGCGCGCGCGTGTGTGTGTGTGTGTGTGACCTTATAGGCACGCACAGCTGGAAAATGGCCCCTGAAGTGGTACGCACCAGAGTGCATCAACTTTCACAAGTTCTCCAGCAAAAGTGACGTTTGGAGCTTTGGCGTGACCATGTGGGAGGCCTTCTCATATGGTGGAAAGCCTTACAAGGTACATTTTGTCCTATTTGTCCTAATGAAAAATTTCAGTTATTTATTAACAATGAATCGTTTACCTCTCCGACCTGACGAGGTCTCAGCCTACATCCTATATATATGTATGTATGTATGTATGTATATGTATATATGTATATATATATTTCTTATGTCCTGAACAGAAAATGAAAGGTCCAGAGGTCATTAGCTTTATTGAGAGCGGGAGTCGTATGGACTGTCCAGCGGTGTGCCCGGAGCCCATGTATGAACTGATGAAAGAATGCTGGACATACAAGTACGTGGAATATAGTTGTTATTACATATGTACTATGTGGATGTCAGATAACAACCTGGTGAATTTCTGATTATGCCAATTACAAAAAGAACATCAAGAAAGACACTGAGTTGCGCTCCATGACAGAACAATGTAAAAAAAAAAAAAAAAAAAATAGTTGAGTGGGTGCAGTACATGGATGAAATGAATGAAATCTTTGAACTTTTTTTTTTTCTAGACACGAGGAACGGCCGGGTTTCGTGAAAGTGGAAGAACGCATGAGGACCTACTACTACTCCATATCCAAAAAGCCTCCTCCTGAAGCCAACGCTGCCTGTGCCCCGCCCTCCTAATAGATGGAGGGAAGCTACACACGCCGCGTTTTCCCCTATGAGAGACTAACTTCACATTCGCTTTGAAAACCTTAACCCGGGATGAAACAAGCTTTGATGAAGTTTTGGGAGTTATGCACGCTTTTGTTTGTCTCAGTGATGTGTTATCAGTGATGTTTTAGAGTGTGAACAAATTTATATGACTGATGCTGTCTGTTAATGTTTGCCTCTCGACAATGCACATCTTTTACACTCACGTCTTTACTGTGAATGTAAATGTGTGCTTTTTCTGCAAGCAGTCATCAGTTTTATGGTAACGTGATAATGTCATGATCAAATTCAAACTACAGATTTTTTTTTTTCCAATGCTGTCATCGAAACTCCAACTATGGATGTTAAATATGGAATGTTTTAGAGAGTGTACAACCTAATCTGAAATATGCCGTCTGTCAATGCTGACTGACTCTCAACCTTACTGACTGACTCTCTGTGGTGTATCCTACATCTTCACTGGCATTTACTGATAATGAGGTGGAGTTTTTTGGGGGGGAGGGTTTTGCAAGCAATGATCAGTTTTATGATAATGCTATTATGCTGCCAACAGATTCAAACTATATCTTTTTTTTTCCTATTTGTGTCATCAGACTAAAACTATTTAGTTCGGTTAATGTGCCCGAAACTATTTGTAATACTCACTTCTGGTGGATGTTGGAGATGCTGAAAACTAAAATACCGATAAGCGATCTGCTTCAGAACACGAAACTTCCTCCTTTTATGCTGTAGTTGGCTATGATGTGACGTAAGAGCCATTTTCTGTAATTAAATGTTTTATGTAAAACACGTTTCTGTCTTGATTCGTACAAATTCCAAAACGTGTGGGGGGTAAAGGGGTGGGAAATGTGAAAAATACAATAGCTTATTTAGTCAGTTGTTCAAGATTTTCTAAGCGAAGACAGCATATTTCATGTAAAGTGGCGAACGCGGACCGTAAGTTTAAATAAAAAGAAGAAGAAAAAAGAAAAGTAACATTGTTAGCGATTTTGATTTAAGTTAAACGAGTTTAAAAGATATTCAACAAGTTCTATCAACGCAATAATCCTTATGTGTTTTTAGTGATACATGCTGTACAATACACTGAATTTTTTCTCTGTATGTTTCCGACATCTAAAATTCATAGCTGCAAACCATGAATTTCGCTGCTACAACAGGGTGCGGTGACGTTTCATGAAAGGAAGTGTTTAGTTCTTTTGGGAGGGGCTTGTTGTTTAGTTTCCTAAGAAAGTGTAACGTCAATAATTGGTACAGTAAAGGGCTATAACTGTTATTTCCGAATACCTATAGGTGTATGTACAGATACGACGGTTTGTAAAAATCATCAAGTAGTAAGTAACTGCGTCGTTCGCAACGAACTGCACGAAGCAACAGTTAAGCAGAGGTGTACGACGAAGGAGGATTACTCGGTGAGTTTGTTTCAAGTTTCAAGTTGGTCTGTTTCCGTTTTCGAGACCGTTATTGTCTATTTCAGGAGCTTGACGTTAGTAATAGACAGAAAGTCATTGCCGATTGTAACTCCAAGTGCACCGTTATGTCGAGAGAATGGCTGAGATGTTTATCTGGTGCGTGTCAACGGTGACCAAAGTATCGTATCGCATCAGATCCATCATTTGGCTCGCGACGCTTGTTTCACTTTTGCCCTCGTGGATAAAATCCCCCTCGTTGTTTTGTAGATACGATTTTTATATGTATACACGGTGTACAAATACACATTCTGTGAAGTTTACCTACAAACTCAACATATAACCTATATCTAATCTTCGTGGAAAGCACCTTCACATCATGTAATTATATAGTATACTTGGTTAGATGCTCACTGAAAAGTCCCTTGGTGGCCAGTGTCACACGCAGTGGATTCAGAACGTCACCGACGAGGAAGTAACAAACGCTGCTGGAATAGATTGCGGTAATGAAATTTTCATCAAAATTTTTCGTCGCGAGAGGCAAAATCGGTCTAATTTTAAGCTTGGCTGACACTGCCTCGACTGACTACTTCGATAAACGTTTAATTTCGTGAGCTCCCAGCTTTAATGACTATGCAGATTTGCAGTGTTTTTTCATCTGAAAAATGCTTTAGACGCGTAATTTGGTGACTTTGATCATAGTTATATTGCTCCGTTTTTCCATTATTCCATTTGTCTTATTTAAATGGTAGGCTTTTAGTCTTTCCTGTAATTGCTTTCAGTTTTTCTCTTGTCTAGTTTCTCAAATGAATCCTTGAACTCTCGTGCTATTGAAATGTTGTAGTTTGTCTGCAGTAATTGATGAGTTAAAGATGTTTGAGTCTCAGCATGTCTTTAATGCATTCCTTCCATTTACAGTAGGCTTATGCAAAGACAGATATGAAGTCAGAGTAAATGTTTGACCCAGTTCTAACATTGCAGGCCTTTCTATCTTTATCTCTCATGTAGCTCACTTCAAGTCGACGACCGAAAATAGCTACAAGTGATATTAAAAGGGCCCCATAGCAACAACCTCTTTGTTGCTGTTTGTTTTTATCCCTTGATCCTTGGTATCAACACAGTAAGTAATCAACCGAAATCAACACTGCCCCTGGCAACTATGTCCCAAGCCCTGAAACAAGTCTTCAACAAGGATAGGACATTCCGGCCGAAGCGCAAGTTTGAGCCTGGAACTCAGCGTTTTGAACTGCACAAGAAGGCCCAGGCGTCGCTTAACGCCGGCCTGGACCTGAAGCAGGCCGTTCAGCTCCCCCATGGCGAAGATCTCAACGACTGGGTGGCCGTACATGTGGTCGACTTCTTCAACCGCATCAACCTCATCTACGGCACCATCAGCGACTCCTGCACCGACCAGTCCTGTCCCATAATGTCAGGCGGACCCAAATACGAGTACCGCTGGCAAGACGAGCACAAATACAAAAAACCCACTGCTCTCTCCGCCCCCAAGTACATGAACCTGCTAATGGACTGGATCGAAGTTCAAATCAACAATGAAGACATCTTCCCCACTAACGTCGGTAAGGGAGGGAAAAATGAATAGTCATGTGACCATTCTGCCCGGTGCTGAGAGAAAGAGTGATACTCAGAACTCTAAATGAATTTAGACGTAATGCATTTAAACGGGACAGTGGTTCCATTCAGTGGTAAACAGCAACTGTATTGTAGCGTGTTAACGGTGAAACGGATCCAAAACTCATCTTTCCATTCATCTTTGCAACCTTAACCTGCCATATGACTGGCTTTGGAAGCATCCAAGTGATGCCCTTTAAAATGGGTCATATAATCTGCAGTGAGGTATAAATAGACTGGGCCATTGGAAACGGGTTCTTAGAATGCAGTTAGACGAGCCTTCGCCAAACGTCTTGTCAGTTTGATTGATGGGTCGATTTGTGTTATGGCAGGATCACTGCTCATATATATATATATATATATTTTTTTTTTCAAAATGTGCGACGAATTTCATTTCCACAACAGTGGTTAGGGTTTGTTTTACAACCCTCAATATCAGGTTTTTACGACGTTTCGATATCGGGTAGCGCAGTAGTGCACAATGAGTCATTTAGATGAAAATAACAAGAGCGGAAAAGACATTAAGAGTCATTATATATGTATTTATTTTTTTGCTTGATACAGACATACTTGATGATATTATAGCCACTCTTGACATAGATCTAAAAAAAATAGATCTTGCATCCACAGCGTTCTCATATCATTATTGTTTCCGTTTTCCAGGTACTCCTTTTCCCAAGACCTTCATGCAAGTTGCAAAGAAGATACTGTCTCGTTTGTTCCGTGTCTTTGTCCACGTCTACATTCACCACTTTGACCGCGTGAGTCAGATGGGAGCAGAGGCTCACGTCAACACCTGTTACAAGCATTTCTACTACTTCGTAAAGGAATTCAACCTCATAGACCACAAAGAGCTGGAACCACTTGTAAGTCCAGGTGTATCATGTATGTGTGTGATATAAAGAAAGTGAATGTGAAGTGAGTGGATGAGGGAGAGTAAGTGTGAGTGAATCCGTATACAGCCATCAAATAAGCCATCAAACGGTCTTTTTGAAACGGGTCAAAAAAATCCTACAGTTTTTTTTTTCTTTTCTTTTCTGGTTCATATTTATATTATCATTGGGAGAAAAAAGCTTAAACGTTTAGTCCCCACATACAGCAGTTTGACTGAATATGGTCTAATGAGTATAATAGAATTAAAAGTCGCTTTTTTTTGTTCCTTATAGATGAATTATTAAATTAATTATGGTGTAGCATTCAAGTTTTATCAAGTTTAGAATTGCTTCTATTAGAAATGGTCCCATGAACCTCTGCATCTGTGCTCAGGAGGTTTAAGCAAAGGTATCTGACAGAGAGTTTTAAACTCCGAGACCTTTTAAAAAAAATACGAGACAGTCAGAATTCTAACCATAACAGTGATGACACGCTGAACCTCAAAGACATGATGGAGAACTGAGAGGGTGAGAAGATGACTCGACTATGTTTTCCACGCAGACAGTCTTGACACTTGGCATGTAATGACAGGAGAAACTCGTGAAGCAGAAAAAAACTCTGAGGTCACAGACAAAGTAGAAACTTAATCTGTGGACTCAAGCTCATGTGTCACCATTGGATCAGATTACAGACATACAAGAGCGAGTCTGTGGCTTTTTTTTTTTTTTGCATCCTGGCAAATCCATGACCTTATATTCACTCCCGGTGACATTTTTTTTTTTTTTTAATTGCGTCATGAATGTGGACCGACCTAAGACTTCATGGAGCCTAGAGATATTAAAAATAAACAAGAGGTGAAACCGTCCATTTTAGAATGATCTTTATTGTCATTATACTCAGGTGCAGTGAAATTTCGCGTGGCTTCTCTCAATTTAGTTTAAAAAATAAGGCAAGTAAATAACAAATAAGTAAACAATAAATAAAGCAGCACTAGAAAAACAGCAGTAATGGCAGCTTAATGTTTGAAAAGAAACAAAATAACGGTATCAGCAGCTTAATGTTTAAGAGAGTGGCGTTTGTGCACGTACAACTTTTAGAGAAACAGAAGGCACTAGTGAGATTATAAATTATATTTACACATTTACAGGGTTACAGAGGTTATACATTGTGTCTGTGGTAACAGTCTCTCGGGGTGGAGGTGTGTGTGCGTGCGTGTGTTTGTGTGTCACAGTGTTTGTGTGTGTGTGTGTGTGTTACAACCCCTGATGTGTATGTGTGTGTGTGTGTGTTTGTGTGCGCGTGTACATTTTGTCTAACTGTAAGGGATTAACGCATGGTGTTGGCAGGTATTATGTTAAGGTAAAGTTTGCCTGACTAATTCCTGGTCACTTGTAAAGTTGGCTCAAATGTCTCTGCAGCGATGTTATAGATTGTCTTTTCTTTCTCTGATCAACAGAAGGAAATGACATCACGGATGTGTCACTGAAATGGAAGACCACTGACCACATCCCCCAAGCAGAACAAGAGAACCATCCGAAAAGAAACATAGAAGATAGAGGGATAAAAATAAATTCAAAGACTATATTTTTATACACATTAAAAGTACTGTAATATTCTATTTAGCAGGAAGAATGCTATACTTCCTTTACTTTATTAATGTGTAGGCCTTTGAGAATTTTATCAAAATTCAGTATTAAGTAATCATGTTTTGTACTTTCAAATTTGCTCCTGAATCATTCCTGTGTTTTTGTTTTACCATTCCTATCCAAAGTTTTGAATTATGTATGTGTATATTTATGTATGTCGCAGAGACATTAAATGTACTTTGACTCACCAATATTTCTTGAGAATGATCAATTATTTAGGCCGATATTCTAACTGCTAAAACGATGCTTGGACGAAGTTACTATGACCACCATCAAGCTAAGCTAACTGCGCAAGTAACCGACCACATGAGAGAGTATCATTTTACCATTTAAAAATTAATTAAACGTTCTCTCATTGTCATTATTTTTGGCTGCACAATTATTAACAAGAAGAGCGTGCATAGGACACCCAAGTATCTAGTCACAGGCTGCAGTTCCGAGTACTGGGGTTGTAGAATAATGATTGTTACGTAAGGCGATGGAAGAATTATTTTAGAACGTATAAGGAGCGTCAGATGTACACTAGGTGGAGCCAAAATGCATTGAAAACGATGTGGAGGTGACGAAATCTGAGAGTGTTATGAGTAGCCGGAAATCAAGATCCTGTCTAGCGTGTTACATGTGCTGTAGTCGAATTAAAATCGCTGTTCAGCAAGTTACTTGTGTAGCGCAATTACACAGCTCGCCATGTAGCGGAAAGTCGAAGTGCAGTTTGTGTTAGAACGCATAAAGGCTATTCATATGTGTGTTATTTATATGTGTTTTAAATTATAAACAAAAGAAACCGTGGGCCCCAATATGTTTATAGTCACTAGGTACGTTATCACCACAAAGACATACGAATACATCACACATTCACTAGATTCACATATACACAGACACACAGGTCAAATAGAAAATGTCATTAATGAAAGCGTGTAGCCCTGCATAATAATTTAAGCTGGCATTTCTTATTTCTCACGTTCGTTTTGCCTATGGGTAAAACAAGTATTTTGTGGAAGACGTGAGCGCCCGTCACGTCAAAAACAACCGGCAGAACTAAGGGCATGGCATTCAGTTTCAAAGAACTTGGTTAGAACGGAGGTTTACGTTTTCGAACATTTATCTTACAAAGATTTAGATTTACAAATGCCCGCATGGACGATGCGTGAATTTTCGAGAAAAGTCTAACAAGTCTGATCTTGTGGGCATATGGTTTACATTTTGCGAGCAATCTCCGGTACACACCTTGCAGCAATACATACGTTATGTTATACATGTGTTTGTGTGTGTGTGTGTATGCGTGTTTGTTCTAGCCATGTGCTACGACGATTACATTATGTATTATATATTACGATATTATGATTTTAATTGCATTGCAATTATTGCAGTTTCAGTACTTTCAGTATTTATTTGAGTTTATCAGAGAATGTGGGAATGACTAAAGTAGCCTAACAAATGAATAGTTGCTAAAGCTGTAACTGTAAACACAATGCAAGCACCCAGTGTGAGAGTGTAATACTGATAAGATGATGAGATGACCTTAAACAATCTTGTCTTTAGCCATGCCGAAGAGTACAGCCACTTTTGTAGTGGAGGTCTCCCACCCCCCCTTAACCTGTATGTGCTTCATCTTGAACTGTCCTTCGAAAGCACGCGCAGAGCGTGCGTTACGTGCTCACTGCGACGCTTGCCGAATACATGGTTGTTTTGCCTCTAGAATGTACTCAGGAGATCGAGACGACAAGTAATGTTACGTCAGTGTGCGTCACTTGTTATGTATACTGTTTCGGTAGGAACGAAACAAAGTGTTCAAAAAAACCCAAAACTCCATTCATCGCTCTTCGTCGTAGTAATCGTCAACTTGAGAGATAATGTAATGTGTTGTAAAGCTGCGTTCACATGGCCGAAATGGTTGAAGTCGGAAATCGGCGTCTCAAACCACTGTCAACAACCGAAGGTCTTTTAACACAGCAGTTCCGATACTTGCCACGAAAATTCACGGTTGAACAACGCCGCAGCAGAAAAAACCTGCATTGAGTACGAATGAGTTGCAATCGAATTAATTATTGTTTTAGTTGCATGAACCAGTTTTACAGACAGCCTAACTTCAATCGGATTGTTTTATGCACATTGTGCTCAAACAGGACTGCACAATATATTTGATTGTTGTGGTCTACATGTTTTTACATTTTGCACACTAGTTTTTCATGCCTTTCTATTCTATCTAGTCTAATCTACGCAAGGTACTTAAATTATGTAAGTGCTAAATTATGCAAATGTTTCTGTGACCCGAATAAAGTTGAGAAGAATTCCATTTTCGAGGAAAAAAAAAGATTTCTGAAAGACAGACATTGTTATGTAATGTGTACTGAGAACAAATTACCTCACCAAAAGAATATTTTCTGGGACAGATGAAATTCCTCTCGCTGGAGGAACAAAAACAGAAGGACTTGCCAAAAACTCCAATTTTTCAAATCCCTGTGCTAAAACATAGTTCAGTTTATCTCAGGTCGAAGGAATTGATTTTCAAATTTATTTACTAGTGTTTTGCAATAATGGTTCTGTGAAAATTTTAACTGTGACTTTTAAACATGCACAGCATTAAGTTTCTTCTGCTACGATCCAATAAAACTCTCTCTGTAACAATGACATTGCTAGCTTGCTTTTTCTGTACTTTTATGTGAGAGACAGTTGGTCTGTCCTGAAAATAAGTGCAGTTTGCTGCCCTGATGTAGGTAAGCTTTATGTAAATTACTGGCTCTTGGCTCCAGCTGCTCATGTTTCTATCTCTCATGAAGTGTGTTTCCAAGAAGGCTTCAAGCGCTGAAGGAGTGTGAATAAATCTTCACCATGTCTACATACAAGCTGACTGTGGAAAATCTATGTGGCCAAGAGGTAACAGAAGAGGCCCTAGTGATTTGTGTACACACACACACACATACACACGCACACACACACACACACACACACATTTACATACATTTGGACCCACCCACTATTCCCCCCTCCCACAAAAAAAAACATTTGCGCACATACACACACACATACACACACTCCTTGCCCATGTGTATCATTACTGAAAACAAATGCTTTTTTTTTTTTAGCTACACCTTTAGCAACGTGTTTTAAATCTAATTTTAGTCAAATCCACTGCACGTTATGTTTGACATTCTGTGTTAAGTCAGAGAGTCTGTATTTTAAGGTAAATCTTATGAGTCTGCCACTCTTTCCTCAAGGAAAGAAATCCCCTTTGAAGTGCAGATGACCCTCTCTGTGTGTCGATGTTAATGATTCTGTGAGGCTCTCATGTCCAGGAGTTAGAATACCAGAATACCATTTGGGTTTTTTTTTTTTTTTTTTTAAGGCGGCCCTGTAACTGCTGTTAAGGAGGGGCCTTATTCCTTAACCACATGGCTTGTTTGCCAACATAATCAGTTATTGCGTCATGCGGTCTTCTCTCACTGAGCAGAGGATAGCACTTTTGCGCAATGTTTGCTGCTGTTTTTATGCCTCAGTATAACGGGCCAAGAGATGTTCTCTTGGATGAAAAGCCCTACAAGGCAACTGAGGGACTCAGTAGGACATGGTGATCATTAGACAGGATTTGTTGACAAACAATGGCCTATCTGCAGACAGGATTAGTGGAGTTCACCTCTAATCTTTAACCCTGGCCCGGGAGAGTAAATTAAAAGGATAAGTATTGCAACATGTGGCATTAGTATTAAAAAAAAAAGGAACTAGTTACAATATTAAAAAAAATTCGTGGGCCAAACATAACTGCTATGCATAATGGTTTAGGGATATCTCTCGGTACATATCTTGAAACCTAACCTTAAACTCATTACTTGTCGAACTCCGAGCAAAGTAACAGGTCATTACTTTTCGAGGAAAGAGAATCAGCAAGGCGAGGTATTTCATTAGCACGGACTTAAGAGACACAATCTCTTGACCAAGCATTATTGAGTCAGCAATTCATAAAATGCGTCAGAGTCATGAGCAGGAGCACAAGAATACATCTGAGTCACTCTCCATCTTTGTCTACCGAACCCTCCTTTTTCTCTGAGATTCTTTGACCAGTAACAACATTAAATATGTTTTGCCCCTCATTATATTCCTCAGTGATGTTGTCAAACATTTTTGAAGTACGTGATGAGAAAATAACTTTATGCCATCGCAGAAGGTAATGTTTTGCACACCGCTTCACAAACATCCAACCTAGCCTCATTCCCCACTAGCATTACTTCATACACCTGGAATTCATTCTTTGTATACCAAGTACCTGTATGATTCTGACTATTTGATACCAATAGATTATGGTTTTTGCATGCCAAATGTTGTGTCCTTCTGGACTGTTGTCATTGTCTTTCAATGTTTACAGTGCGGTTGCATCAGAAATTGGCAGAATGTAGAGTGTAGGCTTACATTATTTGCAGAAATGTGCAATAATGCAAAAGCATGTGGACTTGCAAAACATTGATTATTCATTGTTGGATCTCCATTAAAAAATATATATATATTGCTGGAAGCCAAAAAGGGGGAAATGCAAGTACAAAGTACCTTGAAAGGACACTAGGCCATCACATACTACCAGGACAGCTTCCATGTGCGAAGGTGTAGAATTTGTTTGTATTAAGCGTTCCTTTGGAGGAATGTGGCACCGTTCCCTCACGAGAGCCGATCAACGCTATTGGAAAATGCTGTATCTGAGACATTGTTCCGGAATCTCCCACAAACGTTCGATTGTGTTTAAGTCTGGTGACTGAGGGGGCAATGGCACATGGGTAACACCGTTGTGACACACATACTGCAAAAAACATACTGTCACGATATTGTTGTGTTCATCCAGGTTGGACTGGAAATTTGTCAGTTGGATTATTCCAAAAGTGATCCACTGAATGAGACTGGGGTGAGACCTTACATAAATATCAGTGACGATACACAGTCAAGCCCACTGAAATTACACTTTCAAAAACAATTTGGATCTGTTAAATTTAACAAACAAATCCTGACTAAAAAATAATACTTCGTCACGACTCATGAGACTTATTAGGAACGAAGCAATTGACCACATGAGATCAATACAACATCAGGAAAAAAAAAAATAAGCAGTGATGTGAATTATTGGCAAAAGAACCCTCTGTGGATAAAGCCATCATTGTCCCAGAATGATATCCTCCTGATAGTAAAGAAAAGCTGCAGTGTCAGATGAATGTGAATGTGCACAGAATCATTCTGTTCACACACAGGATTAGAATCAAGTTTGCCTTCTGGGGGATCAGGGCACCCATACCGCGCCAAAAAATTCAGCCCGTGCCTTTAGGTCTGTGGAACCCCAGGACCCTCCATTAATGGACTCTGGACTTTGCTTTCATCTGTTCGTCGAGAGTATACCAAAGGACGGTGATATCTCATTTCTCTTCTCCCTGGTTGCCTATAGATTATACACTCTTTGCCCTTCTCCACTTGCATGTGCACAGGTGTTGTGAGCAATTCACACCCTGTAATCCACGATAGTTTTCCTGCTTTAAGGTGTTGATGGACTGTTCTTGTAGAAACTGTTTGTTCATGTTCTCTCTCTCTCTCTCTCTCTACATACACACACGCACACACACATATATATATTTATACATACATACATACATACATACACACACACACATTCACACGCACGCACGCATACATACATATACATGTGCATGTGCCAGTTCTGTGGTTTTCCATGACGTTTTGATGGCGATTAATGGAGCTAAAGAGCGAGCTTTATTTGTGCAATAATGAATTTTTTTTTATCATTTGTATGCTCTGCATGGCACATAGTAATTTACAGTTCAACGAGGCACCCTCTAAACTCGGACCACACTTCGCACGTAGCTTACTCATGTGATCAACTGACTGTGACAAACATCGTTCGCTGCGTGCTCAGGACAAACGAAGGATGGGAAGTGTGTTTACAGTTAAAGGGGCGGGATTAAGTATAGAGAGGGGCGGTGTAGCTGACGTGAGATTATAAAAAGCCTACCCTCGTCTGTAGTCATACCTTCCACACAATCAGAGCCATAGGTCCACAACCAATATCTACGGCCTAAAGCACAGGGCCACTACACGGCGTCAAGACTGGAGCTTTAAAAAGAACAACGGGGTAGGAGAATTTTTCGAATCATGTACCACTGTTTGCTTTTTTTTGTAATATGCTTTGGAGGAAGGAAAAACAAAGTAATTTATCTGACGGATACCCAGGATTTAAGATATTGTCCTCAAGCTGGCTAAGTTAAACAACAATGAAAGGGCTCGGGCGTAACACATTGTGTGTAACATTACCTTTGCTCTGTCGTTAAAATCTAACCAGTCATTGACTAACGAGCAGCTTGCTAGTAATGTTGGTTGGCATTTTCGTTGGACTGCCTTTGCATTGGCTAGACTGATGTAAATTAAGAACATTTATGCTGTCGATGGTAGACATTGTCTGAGAATCCAGTATGCTTGTTATGCTAGAACCAGTGATGGCGTAGAGTTGATTATTTTAACCATTTCTCTCAAGATTAGTTCACCATGTCTGACTATTTGAAAATTAAATGTTCATCAGCTTTTGCGTTGTGATGTAATAAGTTTTGGACTGAGCACAAAAGATCGCAGAATTTGGACTGCATATTCTCTCTTGGGTTCAAACATGAGGAGAAAAACAATGTTCAGGTTATATAGCCACGTTGATTGCTGACTAGAATAGTAACGTGAATAATGTTTTGTTAACCTGACCGATATAACCCAAGTTATTTCTGTTCAGCTTAGTGGACTAGTGGTGACACATTCCTGTTGCAATGTTCATTGATGGCTAACGTTATAGCTGGCTAGCCGCCTCACTAGATAAACACTCTGCACGTTTCACTTTGCGACGCTAAATCCACTTGGATTTGCTACATGTCGCTTTTGTGGTTAGTAATTAATAAACCATCAGTTTTCCGCAGTGTTGAAGTTATTCGAGGTGATGAATTACAATTACTGGTAAACTTTTTCAGGTTTCCCGTCTAAAGCACTAAAGTCACTCAACGTCGGATTAGCTAAGTGCAAACTGTCACTCAAGCTAAGACCACCGTTGTTGTCGCCAGCCATCAATCCGAACGAAAAATCACACAATCCGGACAAAATGGTGCAAAACAAGATTACCGAAGTAACGGGGTTCCATCGCTCATTCAAGGTTGGTTATTTATCCGTTCCCCGTGATACTGCACTGTAACGATGACTGTTGGTTGCATCAGTGAGTGCGTGTCAATGGTATGAGTAACCACGAGAGAGAATGTTGCCAATCTCAATAACTTATTTTATGTATCACTTAATGGGATATTCTTTCTGCAGGGTCAAAATCCCTTCGAATCTGACGAGTTTTCAAAAACTGGTTCCCATCTCCTTGAATCTGCCTTCAATTTTGATTGTTCCGCCCGACCTGGTTGGTATTTTAGTTGCTGTTTATCTTAACTCGCAGCGAGTCAATGTTTTGTTATGTTTAAGTGAGCCTAGCGCTAACGTCAAGTTTATATAAATCAGCTCTTTATCGCCACTTATTTTGGATCTCAGTGTGTTTACCTGTTTTTACTGAACATTCACACATCTGGCCTACTCTCTTTTTCTCAATTTTTTTTTACATGAAGACATGCCGTCAAGTCAGCCAATCGACATCCCAGACGCAAAGAAGAGAAACAAGAAGAAAAAGAGATGTCGGGCCACTGACAGCTTCTCAGGACGATTTGAAGGTGAGTCAGAGAGTGCAGAAAGATGCCAGCACATTTTGCTGTTCCCTGACTTCTTTAACCTGTGTTTTTTGGGGGGTTTTTGTCATGATAAAGAGTCTGTTATCAGGGTTGCGGGCGTGCCAGCACATGCAGAGGATCAGCCTGTGGAATGCAGTTAAGGAAATCTGAAAGTGAAAATGTTTTCACTAATGAATTGAATTTGTTTTCAGATGTATACAAACTACAAGATGAAGTTCTTGGGGAAGGGGCATATGCAATAGTTCAAACCTGCATCAACCAAATTACTCAGAAGGAATATGCTGTAAAGGTAAAACGTTTGTTTGTTTGTTTGTTTGTTTGTTTTTTTTGGGGGGGGGGGGCGCATCCACTCATGGAAATGTGTCATGCAGTCCATTCCAAATAAGTATAAATGCAACACATTTACAATGGATGCTCTATTCATTTATGGTGTTTGACACCGTAAGTGCTTTTTTTTAGGTCATGTATACTGTTCAGTGTATTCTGATGCTGTGTTTTGGAAGTGACTTAATTGTTTACGGATGTACCCAGGCGACGCAGCGCGGTGTGAAACCGAATCGCTCGCTCTAACACAGACACGCGTCTGTGTTTGTTTTGTGTTTCTCATTGTTTCACGTGCCTGGGTTGTGAGCTTGATATGGGCCTGTTACATTTCTAAAGGCAAGAAGGGGGGGGGGGCATTGTCATTATCATCTACCTGAGAATCATTCAAATTATGGCTTTTTGGTGTAGGGTGGTAATGGCATGATATTGTGAGATTTGTCAACTTCCACTGTAGTTTTTTTTTTTTTTTTTTTTGGATAAGACATTTGTCAGTTCTTTGCAACTATGTAAAGCACCTCTCTGAGTGAATTCCCCCCCTCCCCCTAATGAATTGCTAACGTGACTTACGTGACGGGGATGTCGATGAGAAGAGTCATCCTGCAGTAAATTTGAGCCTTCATTGCTGGCTCAGCAAAGAAATTGTTTCTTCATTGTTTTTGTTTCGCTGTCCCTGTGTGCAGGGCCAATCACATTCTTAATTCGTCTGTGTCCTCCCCCACTCTTTGTTCCCATTGGCTATAAGGACAGTCACTGGCGGGAACATTATGTTCTGGCAACACTGCCCAAACAAAGCGTGGCTGAGAAGAGGGCTGGGTTAGAGGCTGTGATTGAAGAGGTTTACAGTTTTTCACTTTTTCTTCCTCTCGCTCGCCGCATAGTTTAGAGTTGGGGCGGAGCTTAAAAACGTTGAAGTCCCGGGGGGATATTGCCTCATGCTTTGAGGAAGTCAAATTTTGTGAAATTCCAGTAGGTGTTTTCCTGTCTGCCTACGTGAGGAAGCAGTGTATTTCAATACTGCATTACCACAGATTGCAGATTTGTTTTTTTAATTTTTTTTTTACAAATGGAATTATGTAACTGAACAGATTTGATTTGTCATTGGTAAGAATTTCTGTTGGATTTGGTTTAAAAAGCAAATAAAAGAATAACTTTTGTGCACAACAACAAACACCCCCCCAAAAAAACGTACCTTTTAACTTTATTGTTTGCATTCCTATTACTTCTTTGATTTGCAATGGTCTCAAAGAGTCAATGAAGGAGAGAGAGAGGAGGGGGGGGGGAGTTGTTTTGAAAAAACGGCTCGGTTTGGTGGGGGTCTCGCTCGTCAGAAAAAGTGGGGTCAGTTTGGGCTAGAAAGGAGCTCAGACAACTCGTACCAGATGTTCTAATCTTCTCCCTCCCCCCCCTTACCCTTAAACGGTGGTTGGTGGTGGGGAGGCTCTGGCGTCACGGGCTGAACAAAAGGCTGAATGAAAACAAGCGAGTAGCCAATCAGACTGCATCCGAAGCCTGCGTGTTTACGAGCTCGGCTTGATTTACAGACCTGCAGTACGACTCTGTAGGGGCCCCACTATCTCAGCAGAGATTTACAGTCTCTCTTCAGACACCGTCCCAGTTTGTCTCTGAAACTGTAAAAACTGGTTTCGACCCCCCCCTCACCATTTAGAGGATTAGAAGTTACATTCTTACCTTCACAACCCCCCCCCCCCCCCCCCCGCCCCCTCATTTAAACTAAAAAGAAAAGCAAAAGAAAAAAGGCTTTAAAGCTTTGAATAACTGGATTACGACTGTCGTGGGGTTTTTTTTTGTTTTGTTTTTTTTTTTTTTTGACATGGATAGATAAACCATTTGGGTTGGTATTTGGTTATGAAGACAAAAGATTTGCTTGCTTGCTGCTGAGTCAGAATTGCGATAGTAACACCGAGGTTTTGAGAATGGCACCGGCCCGAAACTGCACTCTAATCCTAGACTCTCATTGTGCGCCTGCCTGCTGACTACCAATGGGGGTCTGCAGTTCAGCTAAGCATGAAGTCTAGCACGTACAACACAGACAGATGGGACGGAATGGACAGGTTCGGCTGTCAGCAGTGGCGTTTGTCTCAACATGTGTCTCATTCTCTACAGATTGGACTATATTTAACTTAAGCATTATTGTTGTTTATGGGTTGCTTGAGTTCTGGGACTTGTGTGTTATTTGAGTCCCCCACCCCCACTCCCTCATTCCTTGAGATGTCTTGGGAGTATTTTGACTGGAATATAGGTTGCATATATAAACTATATTTAGAAATATGGCGCCTTGGACTTCTACCTCATTCGCATCTGGAAAAACTGGGTTAAGTCTTTTTTTTTTTTTCCCCCCAAAGTGGTACAGTAGTGTGGCTTATGAATGTTTAGAATACTTAAACCATGTGTTTACTTAACTTTTTACTTGACACAGTTTTAAAGACAAATGAACTCTGTCTTAAGCTATAATTCGTCATGTTTTTGCAAGTCTAACCCGGAGTTGTTGTGTCCCCCCCCCCCTTTCTAGATCATCGAGAAGATGCCAGGACATAGCAGGAGTAGAGTCTTCAGGGAGGTTGAGATGCTTTATCAGTGCCAGGGTCACAGGTACTACAAATTCCTTCCTTTACTGTCGCTTTAAGCAGGCTAAGAGTGCTTTTACTGTGTGTTTACTGCTGCTGCTCAAACGTCTGCGGTAATGGTCATAGCTAATTTGTATTTACTAGAGTTCATTGTCTGCTTCTGGTGTCTGAACATTCCTTGTTCGTCTTCTCAGAAATATCTTGGAACTTGTGGAATTCTTTGAGGAGGAGGACAAGTTTTATCTCGTGTTTGAAAAACTCAGAGGGGGTGAGTTTTTATTTGTCACAGTGGCTTCCCTTGTAGTATTACAAATATTTCACAGATGGAAACATTCCCTTTTCTGTTTCATTTTAACCGAGTCTCCGGCTTATGTACTGCATGTCCAAAGTCTCAGAAAACATTTAAATGTGTTTTTGTTTTTGTCTTTTTTTGCAACACAGAGCTAATAAGTGTTGAACTCTCCTAGGTTCTATCTTGACCCATATTCACAAAAGAAGGCACTTCAGCGAACAGGAAGCCAGCATTGTGGTGCAGGACATTGCTAGTGCTCTGGACTTCCTACACAATAAAGGTGAGTGGTGCCTCAAGGGCAGTAAAGGGAGATTGACAGGACAGGAGAGATGAGGTTTCATGCTGGGAGTGGTCGGCCCGAGGAATTTCAGTGAGAAATTTCGCTTGGTGTAGGAAGGGGATCTTGAGTGTAACACAGTCTCATGTATGATGTTGGCTGGAAAAGCAGCACCGTGGACTTCTGGGTAGTAATGGGGGAGAGGTGAAGTGTCTCACGTGTGTCTTTGAATGGACTGTCAACTAAAGGATCAGTCATTTATTCTTAGCTCTGGTATCACCCCCCGCCCCTCATAAATTACCCGATATCGGTCTGCTGTTGAAAACTTGAGTGTAATCAAAGATCATTTCTTTCCTCCAAAGGTATGGCCCATAGGGACCTTAAACCCGAGAACATATTATGTGAACATGAGCATAAGGTAAGTTGTGTGTGTGTGTGTGTGTGTTTTAAACATATTTGCATAACAGATTCAAAGGGCATAGCAATGCTACGATAATGAAAGTTTGATAAGACTTCCATCTACGTAAACATTTCTAACAGTCGTGCTCTTTGCGCAGGGTTACTTGCTTGTCACAGCTGAAATGACCTTAAGTTTTTCCTCCCCTAGATCTCACCTGTTAAAATCTGCGATTTTGACCTGGGTAGTGGAATCAAGCTCAACAGTGACAGTTCACCCATCTCCACTCCTGAACTCCTCACTCCTGTGAGTATGCTACAGCTGCTATTAGCTATCTGTTTGGGGCTTTCTCTTCAGCTAATATTAAAATGACCTTTGTTATAAATAGGAGAGAGAGAGGTATTGTTGGGGGCAATGGGAAACGGTAAACACGGACTAACAGCTGTGACGGGGGTGGGGGGGGCTATGCTCGGTCAGAGGCGTTTCTCATTGTTTCTGCTGAGTGTGTGGATTAGCTCGGCATTTTACAGCGCATTTCGTTATCTAGGACAACTTGCTGGAATGCTATTGGATGAGACATGGTGGTGTCACTTTAGAGAAGCCTTCTCATTCGCAAAAAAGAAAAAAAAAAAACCCTGTTTGTTGCTTTCAAGGACCAAGTTTATGACTAGCTGGAATCTGAGAAACAACAAATCCTGAATTAGCCTCCCTGTTTGACATTGACCCTTTCCCGGCAGCTCTGTTCCTCTATCTCGTCCTGAACGGATATCTCCTCCATTCAGATATCCCGACGGCCGTATCTGCCTGGCCTTCTACCTATCAGCGAAAAAAAAAAGACGTGAGTCATAGACGGGAATCCGTTTCAAGTTAGGGGAAAAAAAAAAAAAAAAGAGAGAGAGCGAGAGAGAGAGAGAGAGAGAAAAAAACCACGAAACGCTAGATTAAAAGAAAAAGAAAAGGAAAAAAAAAAAAGACGAAACACGTGAAATGTAGTCATTTACCCAGAGCCAAGGTCTCTGTTATGTTTGTGGATGAACAGTGGTCAGAGCCACGTGGCTCTGGCTGGACTGAGACAGATGAGAGCAGGTGAAGTAGGGATGGGGTAGTGCATGGTGTTGTAAAGGGGGGGGGGGAGTGTATGGTGAGAAATGCGGAGTTAGAATTGGGGGGGGGGGGTGCCTTTCTTTGTAACCAGAGCTGCCCCGCCCCCCCCCCCCCCCCCCCCGGCAGCCTGTTGGATGGCTCTGACTCGGACTATTTGTGGAGAGATAAAAGGGGGTCGTGGGTCTCACGTGTCCAGTGTGTGAAGCGATGGGAAGACACAGGGTTGTAGGTTTACCCTCTGTCCCTGCTGACAGACCTTTTGAGTAATGTACTCTTTACAGAAAAATGACCACCGCCGCGGTACAGCGCATGTCGTAGGGATGATGTTGTATGTGATGTCTTGAATTGTGAATCGTGTTTCCAAGTCTTGAACTGAGTGGAAGTTGTAATTAAAGGGTTATTGAGATGTAATGCAACCAGTAGGTTAGTAACACATGAACTTTCTCTCTTGTGTGTGTGTGTGGTTTGTGAGACAACACATTTGCTTTTGAGAACACATTTGTGAAAGTTGGTTACATCTAGCATCAGAACATATTGTGCAATTTTATTTTTAGAGCAAAACATGTTAAACGAGGAAGTAATGTAGGCCGGGGGAAAAAAGGAAAAAAAAAAAAAAAAAAAAAGAGTAGTTGCTTGGGCATATTTAAACTTGATAATCAGTTCCACTTTTGCCTCATGCCTCTGTCGTCTCTGTGGAACTGCCGTTTTGAAAAAACAACCAGGCTCACACTTTATTCCTTTGGCCCCTGTAGGAGGGTTCTTTCTCAACCTACCCCCTTCAGCACATTTGGGACTGCGTTTTTTTTTTTTTTCTTTGTTTTTAATACTGTGGCACAAAGACTGATGCCTAGACAGGCTCTGAGGAAATCTGTCGTTGCCCTAGCACCTAGCAACTGTGTTGTGATTGGCTGGTTGAGAGGGAGGGTGAGGAGGTGGTTTGTGTGGGAGTGGCCTCAGCTCTGGTCATGCGCTCTACTTGTTTTTCTTGGGCTTGATCCCAGGGACAATCTTATCTGATTTTCTTTTTCTTTTCTTTTTTTTTCTCTCTCTCTCTGCACTCTTGTTAACTCTTACTTGTTTACCAGAATGGTAACTTACCTTTTCCCCTGAATTCAGCCTCAAACCCTCTAATGCGCTGTAAGATTCCTGTACATAATTTGAATAGGGAGCATGATTTTTTTCTTTTTTCTTTTTTTGGGTTTCTCACATGGTGTTGTTATGAGTATGCAGGTAGTGGTGGTGCTTCAGGGGAATTTACACAAGTTCTGAGAAATAGATACATGTAGCTTCCTGCCTTCAGAGCTCCGACAGTACGTAGCTGTGTGTGTGTGTGTGTGTGTCAGTGTGTACACCACACCTTAAGAGGAAATTCAGATCAGGTTTAGCCGGCAGGCTGGTGAAATATCAGTGTCATAGGCCGAAAATGAGTGCGAGAGCATGCCTTGTAGGTTTTTTTTTTTGTTTAGTCACATGGACAGGAAAACCCCGGTTAGGTTTACCGACGAATCCGCACGCATCAGCTGATCGGCCTCTATCTCTGAGTCTAATCTATCTCTAAGCAGAAACGCAGCAGGGAAAAATGCGTCTGATGCAAGGCTGAGGTGGCCTTGCACCTAGACGGCTGCGTCTGGTGTGCTTGGAAAGTTTAAAATCTGCTGCACTGTTATCATTTGAACCCCCCCCCCCCCCCCCCCCCCCCCCCCCAAGATGTTTCTCTCCCCGTATCTCTAGCAGAGAGTGAATCGGCACCTCTTGCCGCATGCAGGAGTAATGTACTTGGGTTTCAGCGCAGAGGCACAATAGCATGTGACCCTTCATTGGATAGTCACAATACTGTTGCAGGAGCTGTCTTTTTTTTTTTTTTTTTTTTTTTTTTTTTCATTCTTTCTTTTTTTTTTTTTTTTTTTTAAGCTTTCCTGTTGTTCCCAGTATGTCAGTACTTAGACTCCGCATTTCTCTTAGGCTGGATGTGTTCGAGGTTCTTTGTTGTCAAGGTGGGGGGTTTTTAAGAGCTGACCTGAATGTAGGGTGTTGAGGGATGGTATGAGAGAGAGCGAGAGAGAGCGAGAGAGAGAGAGAGAAGAGGGGGTTGAGCAACAGTGAAGTCTTTGTTTGGTGTTTGGATTCCTGCACTGCGAAATTGCATTACATAAGGGTGCAGCAGGGCGGAGCAAAGAAGACAGCTGGGCCATGGCACACAAAAGGAGACTAGCTTTGCAAACAGGCCGTTGGCTTTATTCTTATAGATCAAGAAAAGACTTTCATCCTGAAAACATGACCTGTGATTCACTGGATCACCTGAGAAGATAGCCTGGAGGTTTTCCAGACTGTTAGCTAGTTTTTTTTTTGTTTGTTTTTTTTTTGTTTTTTTATGGCTGTTTTTCATGCTACTGACGTTTCACCCTATTTAATTTTATATTAACCGTGATAACAGACACCTTGTGTAATAGGGCGTGTTGGGATGAACAGCGAGTCACATGAGTTCTGCCGTTTTTATCAAGTCAGATATACCTGATAATGCCGAACTAAAAAACTGCTAAAAAAAACAAAAAAAACAATCTGGAATTCCAGACTGAGATTCTAGAAATTGCTGCGTCAAACTTTTCAGAGCAAGGTCTTAAAACATTAATTTAGAAAGGTGACAACTTATCCATTTGAAACAACAACAACAACAACAAAAAAACCCTTTTTGCTTTATCTAGACTCATCTCCTTGTTAGAAATTTGAACGAAGAACAAAGCCCTTCTGAGACCTTAAAGTGGTTAGTGAAAATACAGCTGAGTTTAGAGGAATGCCTTTGTGTTTGTCCTGCTGATCTGATAACCCGTCCACCGCTAACACAAAGAGTTTTGCGCTTTCTTATCGTGCAAGGTTTGTTGGGTAGATGTGTTGATGTTATGTAACCAACGAGCTTGACTCTGGTATTTGGGCTTTCTGGTCCACTCGATCTGCTTTCCGTGCTCTCAAGAGTTTGACCTGATTTCAGCGTCTGTGGGTTTTTAGCTGTGTGCACTGTAACGGGGCCTCCCTACGTGACCTCCATAACTGCTCTGTTACTCAACATAAAATATTACATATGGCACCGAGTTTTCCATATGAACCACGTAATTGAAGCCCAAGAGTGTGGGCTCATATGAATCCATCAGCGTGGCTAATCCATCACCCCCCCCTTGCCCACCCTCCCCCATCAGCTACAATGAACTCTCAGCACCCCCATCCACAGACTACCATGTGACCCTCACATAGTCTGTCTCAGACGTGGTGGTGGGCTATGCTGAATATCACATGATGTAGCAGCTGAATGGGGAAAATGTCTCCCGAGGGCTCCAATTCAAACAATCTAGTTATAGACCAACCGGGAGGCTGCAAAGAGCCTATATGTTTTGCCCACAATGGTTTTCTTTTTCTTTCTTTCTTTCTTTCTTTCTCTTTCTTTCTCTCTTTTTTTTTTTTTTTTTTTCCCCCCTTCCTTCGTTCTTTCATTTGGTCTCGTTGAAACCACACCCCGCTTAACCGCTAGTTCCTGACATCGCCTCGTGACTGTTTAGCAGTCCAGGTGGTGCTTGTGTACTCTTTTTTTTTTTTTTTTTTTTTGTTCTCTTCAGCATGTGACTAAGCATCCTGTGTGTGTGTGTGTGTTTGTCTTTCGACAGTGCGGTTCCGCAGAGTACATGGCACCCGAGGTGGTGGAGGCGTTCAACGAGGAGGCCAGCATATACGACAAACGCTGCGACCTGTGGAGCCTGGGAGTGATCCTGTACATCATGCTGAGCGGTTACCCTCCTTTCGTGGGCCGCTGTGGAAGCGACTGTGGCTGGGAGCTGGGGGAGCCCTGCCACGCATGTCAGGTGAGGCGCCGTCCGTTACCTGGGGGCATCGGCCCCCCCCCGAGCTTGCGTTCTTAATGACGTCAGAGCCTGCACCTGTAAAGGTATCTGAGAAGGGATACCCCCCCCCCCCTCCCGTGCTTTATTACGTTTGACACGTGAACGGGTGAAAGGGTCACATGGCGGCTGAACCAGGCCTTTTGAAGGGATGGGTTGCTTTTCTCTTGTTAAGAAAAGGAAACTAGAGTACTAACGTGTTGTTGTGCGTTTGACAGAACACATTGTTCGAGAGTATCCAGGAAGGGAAGTATGAATTCCCTGAGAAAGAATGGGCTCATATTTCCCCCGGTGCCAAAGACCTCATCTCCAAACTGCTGGTTCGGGACGCCAAGAGTCGACTGAGTGCCGCTCAGGTTCTGCAGCACCCTTGGGTACAAGGGGTAAGCACCCATCTGTAGCACGTTTTGGGTTCAAAGGAGGAAGACTTGTGACTAAATAGTTTGAATGGAGTCATGAGTGTTCAGAAAGTGTATTAATCTGGTGCTGTCCCTTTTTTTTTCCCCCCCCCCCTTCAGGGAGCTCCTGACGCTCTTCCATCATCAAACCTACTTCAGAGGTAAGTTCAGCTCCTTTACTTCACTATCTTGGCACAAACATTGAGATTCTGGACGGAAGCACGAAGCCCGAAGCTTTAAGCCCGAAGTGCTAAACATGTAATCTTGGATACGTGATACCGCTGTTATAAGGGGGGGTAATGTCAATCTAACCTCTCTTGGCTGCCGCCTTGTCTTAGGAACAGCAGTGCCAAGGACCTGACGTTCTTTGCGGGGAAGGCTGTGGCCGTGAACAGGCAGCTGGCCGAACAAGACGACATTGAGGAGCAGCAGCAGCAGGAAATGGCCCACGTCGTCGCCGCAAGCGCCTCTTCCATGCGCCTCTCTCCTCCTTCCAACTCCAAACTGGCCAAACGCAGGCAGAAGAGCAGCCTCCTGAAGGGGGCTCCCGTTTCCGCCTCCGAACTCCGGCAGCTCCTGGCTCCGCTGGTCATCGTGGGAGATTGTGCCTGACTTCCTCTGTAAAAACAAAAAAAAAAAACGCCTCAGATCTCTGGACAAACATTCTGTCTCTGCTGCCGCAACCGACGCAAACCTAGCCGCCCCCCCCCCCCCCCCCCCCGACGCCATGGTTTTGGACTCATCTGAACAGAGTGATTTCCCCACCACCTCCCTTCCCTTATCCTGTCTCTACAGCACTTTCAGAAGCACAGTGGTCTGGTCAAGACAGAACATCCCATGTCCAGACTGAGGAGGGGGGGGGAAGGGGAGGGGCTAGGACCGGGACTGGTGTTTATCTTTTTTGTTTGGTTTTTTTGGGGTTTTTTTTGTATTTCTTTAAGCCCAGTGACGGAGCATTTTAAACGAGCGGAAAAGACACCAAAGGACTACCTTTCCCACCCTCTCACACTCGTGCTGCTTCCATGTTACAACTGGATCCACTGTGAATTTTTCATGCTCTATATATATATATATATATATATATATATATATATATATATATATATAATATTTTCAGGAAGGTTCTTGTGCCTGTTCTTGTGCCCCACCCCCCTCCATCTGCAGATATATACATGCTTATGCAACTTATGATGAAGGTTATTATGTCTGACATGATTCAGTGGAGATTTTACACAAAAGCTGGTAACCAGCGCAGTTCGTGCCTGACTCCCATCTTTCATACGTTGCGAGGTTGTTCAAAGCCTCTAAATTCCTGCTGTCAGTTCACAGGTCTTTCCCTTGAACCCTATGGAATTGTCCGTTTTTTAAAACTCTTTGTTCTGGATTGGCCTTAAAATAACAAAAAACTCAAGATGAAATGCACTTCAGTATGGAGTGCCTGAAGAATGTTAACAACCCAGAACGATATTATGGAATATGAATTTGTACGTAAGCTCTTTCTGTAATTGAACATTCAAATTCCCTCGAAGGGAATTGGTTAAAATATGTGGGGGGTGGGTTTTTTTTTTTTTTGGATGTTATTTATCTGGCTACATGCCTCAGGTCCCCTCCCAAAACTTGTTTCTTTAGTCGAAGCCTTGTAAGTCCAATTGGCATGCTAAAGTACACCGAAGAGGTTTGATAATAATTGGACAGTAGTTATGATAGTGCTGAGGTCGCTGATGAGCGGTACAATGGCTGACATCACAGTTCTGGCGTAAACATCTGTAAACATTGTCGCCACCAGTATAGTCATTAACCGTACACTAGCAGATTATTATGTGGTTATGTAAGCACATGTTTGCTTATATGTCTACACGAATAACTTGCGCTGATATCAGGGAAGTAAGGCTTTGAGCACATTCTCCCTCGAAAGAGAGCACCGCGGTTGTTCTCAATCCGTTCCGTGTATACAAATGCTAATGAATTGTTGATTTATTAAAAGAACAACAACAACAAAGAACATCTCTTTGTAGGAGTTGCCAAATAAGTACATTGTTGTTAATGTAAAGAGGGGACAAGGTGACCTTGAAAATGATTTTAAACGTTTCAAAAATTAAAAAAAAAAGAAAAAAAAAAAGAAAAAGCATTCCACGAAAAAATCAAAAATTTAAAAAAAAAAAAGTCTTCCAAGGAAATGTAGCTGTTTGAGTATGTGTGAAATAAGTTCTTTAAAAAGTTTACTTATATTTTATATGTTTATGGGTAACTCCATATCAGATTGTGCCACACTGATGTGTTTAAGCTTTGATAAGCTTTTTGTTAAGCTTATTTTTTGTTTCTTTATTCTAAAGCAGGTGCTGTTGAATTGTTCAGGTGTAACACCTTTTTTTTTTTTTTTTCTTTTTTAAGACTTTTTGTTTTTTGTAACTTTAGTGTTCATGAATTGCTGTTGTGAAAGGTTGAGTTATGTGGGTGTGGAAGGAGAGAGAGAGAGAGAGAGAGAAAGTGATTTTTAAAAGTAGAATTGGAGCAGAGAGAGCCTGAAGAAGGCAATGCAAATTCTTTTTTTTTTTTTTTTCCTTGTCTTTTTTTTGTTTTATGTATGGTGTATTGGCAGTGATTTCTGTAGAATGAGTATGGCTCTTTTTCTTATCTCAAATGTTGGTGACTTGCATCAGATCTTTTGACTCACCCAGGCCACCGTTGCCAAAGTGACCACATTTATTACATCATATGCTAGACACAAGTATCATCCAGAATTTTCCTTGTTCCCCTAGCATTAAGTCACCAGTAAGTGGGATGAGTCGACAAAGTATATTATTCTGTTGAATGTTCATGGAAGGTTGCAAGCACTGCAGTTTGGTACTCTGGAAAAAAAAAATGGAAGCCCCCCTCTGTTAAAGGCTCCATAAACTTAGAAAATAGGACACTGATTGTAATCTTTTTAAATCTTTCTACAGATGCATCTTTTGTGGGGTTTTCTTATGTCTTACAGTAAGACTTACTTGAATTGTATATGCAGCGGTTTCCTCGTGTTCTGCTGGGGGAATCTACCTTGCTAAATCTAAAAAAATCTGAACAAATGTATTCATGAGCTGACGTGTAAGGCAAACCTTTTTGGTGGGAAAAACGCTATTTCTACCACTTTTGATTCAGTATTTTATTTTTGCCTTTATTCTGTTCATTGTACTAAACAAAAAAAGAAATGTCCCCAGATTGGGCCCAGGTTTCCCCGTAAGGGCACACAGAAGTTAAAGACACTTTGTGTGTGTGTGAGTGTGTGTCCTCACAAATCTGGTGTACTGTCAAGCACACCGCCACTATTGTTCACATATGTTAGTATGAAAACTGCCTTATGTTGGTGGAGATGGGATATGTTGTCTCATATCTCCTGAGTGGGTTTTTTTTTTGAGAGGTTTGTTTTGCTGTCTTTTTAAATGGGGAAAGCATTAAGAAAATTGTCCTTGTTTAAGGGTCCCCTTCCAGCAAATAGATTTAACTGTGGTGTAAAGTATTTCAGATACTGATCAAAATAGGGTTTAAAGTGCACAAATATTTTTTTTTTTTTACTATTGATGATCTGTGATCCTCTAGCCATGTGGCTGCTGGTTTTTGAGTGTTATTGACGCTCATGGTTTTTTTTTTTTTTTTTCTTTTCTTTTCTTTTAGCACTGTTTGTCAATTTTCTGTCAAGTCCAAAATATTCATGGGAAGAAAATTTGAAATAATTTCTCCTTGGGAAACATATTGATTCAGAGAAGCACTTTACTGTACCACGTGACTGATTTACAGTTCACTCGAAGCAAAATTTATGACTCTTCTTGCAGAAGTTTTTGTATTTTTTTCTACAAAACAAAAAACATTATAATAAAATACTTTGAACCACAAACATTGTTGTCCTTCTGCTTCTTTCAGCTCATAACCATTCCAAAGTCACCACGTGTTGAAAACTAATGGCTGTTGTCATATTTTGGTGGTTGTTTAGCCAATAATACTGCTTTCGGTCTTTTGGGGAAAAATCAAGTATGTCAGTACCCACGTGTCAGAGCCAGCAAATAACACATTTGATACCCAGAAGGTCTGCTGTTATCTGAGTTTGAGCTCTTTTATTTGACATGACTGATTAGAAGTGATGGATATTATCAAGCCCAAACAGGTCACCTGATCTAAAAAGTCACATGGTTTTGCCTCACTGAGTAAACATCAGTTTTGGAACAGGATGAGGGTTTTCATTTGAACTGGTCAAGACCTGCTGCAGCATGGCATCTGATGCAACCCTACTGTAACTGCGCTTCATGTGGTGGTATCCAAGGAGACGCTACAGTAGCAGCCAACATGCCCAAACAAGAGAATGGGAAATTCCTACCAACCTGATCATGTATCAGCTCCCTCTAGTGTACGTTTTTATTATAACACGCAAAGGCAAGTTCATGCAAAACACTTTTATTTGTTCAAAATACAATAAAAATATTCCATAGAAATCAGGTTAAATTACGTTAACATACCAATTAAATGTTCAGCAA
Source organism: Chanos chanos (assembly GCF_902362185.1). NCBI lineage: Eukaryota > Metazoa > Chordata > Actinopteri > Gonorynchiformes > Chanidae > Chanos > Chanos chanos. The sequence goes on along the minus strand of NC_044503.1, from coordinate 8,027,947 downwards.
ATACATAAACTGGGTTAAAATGTCAAGGATTGAATGTTAAGCCACAGCACCTGCAATAAATCAACGAGACCTTTTTCATGAAATTTTCAGAGATGAACAGATGGGCCTCTATGAGGAATTGCCTTAATGACGACCCCCCCCCCCCCAAGCCATTTTAAGCTGTGTGGGTCATTCCTGTTTGTTTGGCATGTGACTCTTCTCTATCTGTAGGGATTTCTCTGATGAAGACTGAGCTGGGCTTTCATGGTCTGTTGTGTCTACAGTGCTACTACTGTGGGGCTTTATCAGAGACAGGTGCTTGGGTTTAGGTCGGCCATCACTGACGGCTTCAGGTGCCTTAAACATTCTTTGAAATTCATGGTTCTCGCGTAATTTCATCTTCTTCACTTCACGTTTCAAATCCTCTTTCCGTACATCGGTCCAGCCCTGCAAATCGGGCACGATCGCCTGACTATCATACGACAGCCCGGAGGAACCCTCGCTCTGGTTTACCCCGGGTGCTTTGGGCATGAAAGCAGCCACTGACCTTTGCACAGTCAAAGGAAGACCCCACAAGTGCTGCATTTCTTACGTTTTATGTGGGACTCTAGGTTCTCTCTGATTTCTTTGCTGAGAAATGATAACTTGGCTCCTTTCAAATGGAGCTCTGTCTTTTTCAATGCGGCCGACTTGGGCCTCTCCGCTACTTTGGGTTTCATGAGCTCTAAGGATTGCGTGTAAATTGTAAACAACCCCAGCTGGTGCTCTAGACGTTTCCGTCTCAAGTTCATCTCAATCAGGCTAACGGCGTCCTCGTGCATGAATGGGACATTTTTTCCTCTCGAGAGAGGGGTGTGTGCCCCTGGCTCAATGCGCTCTCTCAAAGGATTTTTGTTGTGAGAAGACTTCCCCTTACATGACCCATCAGCAATTTTTGCTAATTTGATTTCCAGGCCGTTGCTCCTTTCGTTCACGTTGTCGACGTCTTTTACGTTTGGTGTGATTTCCTCAACTGTTCCATGGGTCACGGTCCCCTGGAGAGGGACAGAAGTGTTATCTGTAACACTGGGACGGGAGCATTCGTCTTTTGTGCTCTGACAAGAAACTGATGACAGATAGGTTTCATTCTTAAGCTTCTGACTGTTGATATGGGACCAAGGCTGCGTTGTGTCTCTGGATTTAGGGAGCTTGGAACTAAAAGCTCTCACAGATTGCAAGGCGAGCCTTAAAAGTTTCCATCGACGTTTTACCAGCCTTTTCTTAATGTGCATCTCCAAGGCCCCTCGGATCTCTTTTGACATAAACGGAGTGTCCGCACTGGTGAAATCTATGTCAGCCGATGGTGATCTGGCTAAAACTCTGGCTCCTGTCTTCTCCAGAGACTCGGTGTAGAGAGTTGGCAGTCCCTTCAGGTGCTGCAATGTTCGATGCCTCAGGTTCATTTCCAACAGATTTGTTGCTTCATCTCCGAGCATTTTCAGTAAAAATGATCTCTGAGCAAAATCTGACCTCTCTTTAGCCGCGCTCTTCCGCGCCTTCTTATTCTGGCTCTGAACCGGTCCGTGGATCTTTGCGATTGGGATTTTTGAGCCCGGTCCAGTGTATCTCTGCTTTAACAGGTCAGGCATCCTGGTTTCAAAGAAAGCACGCTTAGCTTTAAAATCACTGCCGCTGCTCGAGACGTGGGACCAGCCTAAAAGACCGTCAACCGCTGTGGGAGGATTCTCTGCACTGCAGGCGTGTTTGGGAGACATAATCATTTGTTGTTTCAGTCTCTCAGGGAGTAATCTACACATTATTTTAACGAAGAGAATGGCTAGTCTCCAGCACTCGCGTAAGAGACTCTTACGAACGCCGACTCCCACTGACTGCCTCAGTCGTGCCACTGTTAGGTTCAGATTGGATATTCCAGTCTTAGCATCCTCACATTCTCTACCATCAGTGGAAACTGGTTTGCCGGGTGAAGTGACAGGGCAGGCACGGTTTGTTGCGACCAGCTGCTCGGATTCACTCTCAAGCGGTGGTAAACTGGCTGAACTGGAATGCAGGGAGCATATGGAATGGAGAGAATTCACAGAACCGCACGAACCACTCCACTCACTGGAACTCTCCTCGCTCTCGCTGAAAGTGTCCTCTCCTGATTGACTGACCTCAATCTGAACATTAAGGCACTTGCCACCATTATTACTGCATAAATGCATAGATCTACATTGTTTGCAGTCATGTGGAAGAATGACATGAAGCTCCTTCTGATGTTTGTGTTCATCTTTAGAAGAGTTTGGGTGATAAATTTGCTTGTTACGGGACACTGTAAAGACTTCAGAGCTCTCAGTATTGCTTAAATTGACCCATGAATTATAGTCCGGTGCGTTGTCTACGCTAAAGATATCCACCTCTTCCAGCAAATCAGTAAGGTACATGCAGTCACTGTAAAATGTGTATGTGTCTGCAATGATCTCCTTTAATAGGTCTCTGTGAGAGAAGATAACACAAAAGGTCAGACTTGCTCTCAAGTAGAAACAACAGCCAGTTACTACATCCAGCGGATGCTAACACTTAGCCTTTACTGAGATTTTCCCTCTGAGGCTAGTTTCTTTGAGTTTTATTTGAATTGTAAATTAAATAAATATTGATATTAAGACTAGACATGAACCAGTGTCGTAAAATTTGAATTTTAGCATGACTTACTCATCAAATTCATCGTAGTCTTCATCCTAAAACAGGGAATACGTATCATATTTCCAATGTCTGTGCGGCGAATCAAAACATAATAGTTCAGTGTTAATGCTAACCTCTCTCACCCCATCAGATTGTCTTCGTCGACGCAATGAACACAAGACGAGGACCACGGAGAGGAGGCATACTATGAATTTCAAGAGAAGGGCCGCGTCAAGATCCACGAAGTGAAGATGGGATGGCACGTAATCCTGAGAGCCTGGGTTATAATTTACACCAGTGGACATTTCAACAGCAACTCTTTAAGGGTGCATTCCATCCTTTCATATATTCGCCTCTTAAACAGGATTTGCTGACAGACATCATGTTTGCTGCCTGATCTACGAAACAGTTCAAACGGAAAAACAACATATCTTTTGTTGAGTTTACAGGTATATTTCAACAGTAGAATGTTAGGGAAATCCTATAGTGAACGGCAGAATTTCGCGTCATTTAAAACGCAGATATTTCGGTAAATAAAAACTTTGTGTAAAAGCAACAGGAGACTGTTCACCTTCTTAGTTGTAGTCTATGCTGTTTGAAAGTTCTCAGGAACAGAGAGAAAGTAAATCCTAATTACAACCCAGTAATGATTCAGTCCTTTCGTTGGTCACATCCGTTTATCTTTATCAGTATAATTTACCAACCTAGGCCTAGGTAGTGAATTAGCAAGGGACATTAAGAGACTCTCCCAGCAGAGGGCAGCAGTTACTGTATCGTAGTAACTGCCTGGCAACGAACGCTGTGTCTTACTGCAGCGACGCCGAGGATAAGTAAAAACTAACTACGGCGCTTTTGTCATTAGTCCTCAGTTTGTGGAGCTCTATGGCCGTAGTTTACATGATTCACTTTACAGTTGTTCTTACATAATTAAGTGATCCTCAAGCATTAATTAAATCACTGTGAGGTTCTTTCACACACTTACATTAATTTACTTTACACATTGCACAAATCTTATTTAACGTGAGCACTCTGTGTGCTTCATCAGCATCCTGTGATATTCCTTTTACAACCAAAGTATTACCACCACGAGTACTATGAGAATGACTCCTACGATTAGATTAATTTCTTCTCATTTGCATAACTCTGTGGTTCACTCATAACAGGTTGTGACAGCTGCCCTGTGTTGAATATTTTCTTCTTCTCATATAACATGTAGATAGAAAATTTGTCCTGACCAGTTTTTTAAGAACCTTAGGCTGGGTCCCATTTCAGGGAAAGCCACCCTCAGAAGCAACATGTTTAATTAGGCATGTACCATTTCAAGATATCATAAAATGCTCCGACATGTTCTAGGGTGCCTTAATCTGGTTGTTCTTGAAGACGTGTTCTCATAGTCCACAATTTTCTCCCAATTCTGCCCGCCAGTTAAATATGGTGTAACGCTAGCTTAGTAGTTTTTACCAAATGCACCACCTTTTGGACATGTTCCAGTTTATATATGCAGCCCCACAAGACTACAAAGGACAAAGGCACCAAGCAGCTGCCAATGAAATGGGAAATACCCTTCAATTTCTTGAAACTACAATTAATGATTCGACTAAATTAACAATTCTTTTGAAGATTATCATTAAGAACTGCCTCAGCCATTGGGAAAATCCATCATATCTGGGCAATTATATACTTTGTTAGTGCACACATCTGTACATCTTTAAAATGAACAAATACAAAAACTTCATGCAAAACGTGTTTTTTAATTGGCCAAAATAGCCTTCCTTCCATAGAATCAAGATCCTGAGGACAAAATAACATAACAGTGAGCAGAATGTGAAATGTAAACAAAATGAGTAAATATGTGAGTCAAATGTATATTAATTTGTTTACCTTTTAATTATTTGGCTGTGAGGTAAACAGGCGGTGGATTACACATTTTTTGCTGGATGTGGGTCTCCAGGGTTTTCCTGATGTCAGAGACTGGTAAGGTGGCCGGGTCTTGGAAGTCACCCGACTGTGGTCTGACCGAAACAGTCCCAGGGATGACTTTGGTTTCCATTTTTTCCAGAGACTGTGTATACAGAGTTGGTGTTCCCCTTAGGTTCTCCAACCTTTTTTGTCTCAGATTCAGTTTTACTAAATCAGACGCCTCCTGTCCAATTAATTTAAGCAGAAAGGATTTTGACTGTTCTGAGGATGAAAACACTGAGCAAGATTGATTTTGGGCACTTGGTGTCTTGGCAAAACCTGGTTCGACAGTGGAATGGGAATTCTCCGTAACTGTGGTACTAGCTCCCTTGTCTCGGTTATGACCCTGACAAACTGAGAAGGATCTTATCGTTGCGGTGCCATTTGCCCCGGCAAACTTTGCGTTCATCAGAACAGGCCCCCTGTTTTCAAAGAAGGCAAGCTTGGCCTTAAAGTCCGTCTTTCCTCTCCAACCCAAACCGTCATCTTCTGCTGTTCTGGCATCATGGGAAATCCAATCTCGTTTGGGAGACACAAAAGTGTGCGGCCTCATTCTCTTTGAAAGTAACGCGCATACAATCCGAACAAAAAGTATGGCTCGTCTCCAGCGGTTGCGTATAATTCTCCTACGATCATCAACCCGCCTCACCTGTTCCACTCTGGGAGGCAGGCCACATAATCCAGTCCTGTCATCTGCTCCATGTCCAACATTACTCCGGACTGCCTTACTTAGTGGTTTGACGGAGAAGACATGATCTACTTCATCCGGTTGACTGGATGTACTCTCAACTGGAAGGAAACTGGAGGCTCTGGAGCTGAGAGACGATACAGTGGTGAATGATGTCATGGAGTCACAAGGGCCCTTCAACTCCCAGGCCCCGCTCCCACACCCACTGAGACTTTCATCGTCAGACTGACTGGATTCAGTCCTGATGCTCTCACACCTGGAAACACCATGACTGTTGAAGCTTGTTGGTTTGCAGTCACATTGGAGAAAGACCTCTAGCTCGTCCGATTTGGGCTCACCTTGGCAGGTGGTGTCATTGTAGAATGATCGAGATGTATTAGGGTTTTCAGACTGTCTTGGTTGAGCATCTGAACTGTAGTTGTGTGCACTGTTCTTGCTCATTGACATTAACATGTCCAATAACTCCATATGGTGTATGTAATTACTTTGCATCATGGAAATTTGTTCTTTGACATTCTTCAACAACTTTCTGTAAGAAAATGACACACCAGGTACGTAATAGGTATTGCAATACTGCGCTATACTGTTCCTAATAATTTAGGCCAAGTCTGTTAGAACAAATGCAGACAGTAAAAACAGTGAACCTGCCCCAATATAATAAAATATTAATTTAACAAGGCTTACCCATCAAAATCTTCGTCGTCTTCACCCTTAAAATAAGACACATTTGGTAGTTACATATAGTTATGCGGATTAGGCCGATAGAATCAATTATTATTATTTTTTTATTGTCTCTAAAATATCTATGATTAAATTCTCACCCCCCATACTCCGGCGCTTGATCTGCACTGTCCAAATAACCATAACAAGATCAGACCCAAAGAAAGTAAGCATACTCCGGATTTACAGAGAAGAACTGTGTCAAAATCCAACAACTGGCGCTGTAACGACAGACTGTCATCAAAGCCTAGGTAGTAGTTTGCACTATTCATGATGACAAAAAAAGGCTAGATGATTTCCTTTTTCTTCATCCTGTTTATAGTTTCTGTCTTTAACAAACGACACATATCGTCTAATGATATGCTAACTGTCCTGTGTGTTAACAAAAAGAACGTAGGTTGTTGAATGGCTGTTTTCAAATAATTCTGTGACATCACCGTTAGATGGAACGTTACCTTAGTCTAACAAATCAGGCCTCTCTGCACCACAGTTGGTAACATCATAACTCTTTAAAATAAATATGTGCGATATATATTCTAAAAGAAGAAACTCTGAACAGAGTTCAGAAATGCGCATATCCACTTGGTACCAGCCAAATCTATAATCTATGACCTATGACAGCTGATGAAACCCCGAAACATTAAACCTGTCACTCCCTGATAAGCTGCGCGTTTCTGCTGAGCACACCTGTTAATGGTTTGATCAGGCTTCGTTAAGTGAGTTCAGGTGTTATGAGGCGGATAAAGTTCAGGCATGCGCCGTTGTCGTGTTTGGTTTAATACTTCTACGTTAGTTGTGATGGCTGCGGTGATTTTGGCGCGTGCTTGCTCGGCTACTGAAAAAAACAATATCGCTTAAACTTCTTTACTTAGATCCATACCCAACACATTTCTGGAGCATTTTTTCCACTAGCATGGTAGCACGAAACCGAAGAAGCTTCTAGCATGCACTTAAATTGTTAAAACGGGCACTTGTGCCAGGCAGCAATTACTGTCGTGATAATTTGACTAAATTCATTCGTGAGTATGGAAATCTGTGTTGGAAATATTTGCCTCTGATACACATTGTCTATTAGCGTTTTATTTACGTACTCTTCATGTGTACGTTGTGTTCCAGGCAATTGTATGGTACTTTTATACTGAAATTCTCGCTGTAAATTTATGGGTTTTAACAATGGGACTCTTGGTCTACTGTGGTACCTGGCAGCTAAAAGTAAATTTACCCTCGGTTATTTTCTCGCTTTCAATGTGTACATGTTCAAGGTTGCAGAGTCCAAAATAGAGTTTAGCCTATTCCCCGCTGAAAGGCTCTGAAACCCCACACTCCTCAATGCAATACAATAAAAAATCACTTTCGTTGTCTTGTGTGGTTTTTTTTTTTTTGGTTTTCTTTTGTTTTGTTTTTTCTTCACTTTCGGCTTAGTGAGGTGAAACTAGAACTTTCTGATTCCACACTAAAGAAAAAGGAGGGTTCATAAGGGAATCAGTAATATGAATTTAATTTCCAGCGAGAAAACTTGATGAAACACATGCAACAAGTTTGCTGATTAGAGAATACGAGAGGAGTCCATTGATCGGACATGAATATTTTTGTTGTTGGTAAGACCTCGTGTTCCTCAGTCCGGTATGCTCTTGAGCGGGAGTCGAAGGCGAAGTTTCTCATTTCACCACGGCTCGAACCATCAGGCAAATGGCTCGCTTGCTATGTGACGTAAAAATGCGACGCCCTGGGCCTTTCTCGTCATTCTTTGTGCAATAAAACATGGCGTCGTAGGGACGCTTGTTATTGTCCGATAGAAAGTGGCAATATAGATATTTCTCCGGGATAACTTGAATTTTTGAAATCTAGGGATTAAAAGCCATCTTTGGTTCTTGCAAGTGACTGGGGTTATGAAAAACATTAGGGGTGACTATGTTGAGATCCACCGGTTTCTTCCGAGGGATTGACTGCCCGTTTTACTCTGAGAACTATAACGGGAAGCTCGGTAAAAATGGGTGCAACAGACCCTACTGTCACTTCAGACACAGCAAACATGGACCTGCGTCTTATGCTCTGCAGGATATCAGAAAATCGAAAGAGGTCTTAACTGATCCAAACGGTGAATTATATCTTTTTTTCCCTCCCAAACTCTTATCTGTGGTAGTGTCTACCGCTAACTAGGCTAACAAGCTAACATAACATTCCATGTGTCGTAATGTAAATAGGCTGTATATATAATCATTTCACCATTTTATGTCTATATTTTGAAAGCTGTTTCCAATAGTATTGACTTATGCGGGGACTGACCTCTGCAAGAATACGGGCGATGACCGTGGCTTTACCATCTGTCTGATATAAAGATACACTGTGTTAAGCACTAGTATACTATAGACGTCGGTTTCCCCATTGTCATAAATCATTTTTACGTCCGGTGCCTAGGACCACATCAGTGTAATCTGAATCATCATCATGAGCACAGATTAAGGTCTGACAAATATACAATTAAACAAATAACTGTACTTGAATGCCTGCCTTATTCCTCATTTCAGATCAAGGCTATGATCCATACAACCCAGAGGTAGTGAGACCAGAGGACCAATACAATGGGGAGTCTTCGTCAGACCTGGCGACCAGCACGGGTGTGGATTTGGGTTCCATGGAGCTCGAACAGGTCAACCGTGCTATCGAGGCTGTCCGCAACGAGGTGGAGAGAGAGAAAAAGAAGCTGTCTCAAATCGGGGATCAAAAGTATGAACCCACCAGCGCTCCCGTTAAAGCGGGATCTAAGACGCACGCCCAGTCCCATCAGGGGTACGACCCAGGAAGTTATCAAATGGCCCAAGCCAGTGATTACAACCCCACACCTTGCTCCAGCAAATATACTTTGGACTCTGAAAGCCAGGGCAGCAACAGTAACTCAATGGAGTACGTGCCCACAGCTGTTACCAAGACAGCTGTAAAAAAGCCTGCTGTTCCTCAGAATTCTCGTGCTGTGTCACGTTCCTCCAGTCCCCAGAACTCTGCTTCGAAATCAAAGTACACACTGGACAACGCCAAGCCTCCAACCGACATGGAGTACGACCCTCTTTCCAATTTCTCTGCTAAACCAGCCATGAAGGGTAATAAGGACAGGAAGCTGTCCTTAGAGGGAGAGGGTCAGAAGAGACGTCTTTCCACAGAGAAAGCGAAGCGGGCGACGGAGGAGGAGTACGTGCCGACCGCAAAGAAGCCGCGGCAGGCGCATCCCGCCGACGCCCCAAAGTACACCCTGAGTCTCTCCGAATCCGACGAGGAAAGCTCCGGAACGGAGTACCGACCCACCTCCTTGAGTCGCCTGCAGCGTAGGAAAAGCAGCACAGAATCGACGGAGGAGAATTTGAAGAAAACGGCGGGAAGGGCTGTCGCGTCTTTACCAAAGCACCAGAGAAATCAGGATTACAAGCCAGATTATAGCTCGTCAGACGGTGACGGCGAAGATTTTAAGACGCAGGATGGCGGTAAAGAAGCGACTGAAAGAATCGGCCAGCCGAAGACGAGCAAAACAGAAAGAGCGAAAAAAGAAGAAAAGGACTCTTCTAGAAAAAGCGACAAGAAAAACAGTAGCGGTGGGGACCAGTCAGTGAAGAGATTAAATCAGGACGGTACCAAGAAAGATAAAGGTCATACGAAAAACACAGAGGAAAAGAACAAATTGAAAGAAAAGTCTACGGAAAACGTCAGGAAAGAAGGAAAAGAGGCGAAAATCGGCGACGGCAAGAGCGCGAAGGCCGAGAGATTAAAAGGAGACCACGGCCATAGGGAGAAAGAAAAAATGAAAAGTGACTCTAAAAAGCCCAAGACGACAGACAAGGGTGAAAAAGAATCTTCCAAGTCCAAAGACCAAAGAAACGGGAAACACGACAGCGGCGGAAGAGAAAAAGAGAAGAAGAGAAGCAGCCAAGGGGGGGGCGGCACCGGTGGAGGTGGCAGCAGCAGCAGCAACAGCAGCAAAGAGAGAAGCAAGAAGAGCAGCTCGGGGCTGGAAAGCAGAGGGGCCAACCCCGAGAAAACCAAACAGAGGTCCCTGAGTCACGTCGACCTGTTCGGGGACGAGAGCGGGGAGGAAGATGATCAGCTGGTGAGGAAGTCAGCGTCGGCTTTCAAAAGAGGAAGCTTGATAAACAACAAGAGGAAAGCTTCCGAGGTCACGGCCTCCTCCTCAGAGGATGGAGGTTCTGAACACGACAGAGAGGATCGCGACGCCGACGAAGATGATGACGATGTCGACGTCGATGAAGGCGGCGTGGACTACTCCCGGCTGCAGGACGAAATGGGCTATGACTCCGACCCTATGGAGGAATGTCTGAGAATCTTTAACGAATCCAGGGACGTGAAAACTGAAGACAAAGGCAGACAAGCCAAACAGGTACCTCAGAGGTGTTTGTGCTTTTGGAAAATTACAGAGTATATGGGGTCAAAGCCCATAGCTTACAGCTGTCATCATACTCTTTGTCAGCATCCAGTTCATGTATGGGACAAAACCAACCAGTCTAAGGATATGATACAGTGTTTGGTTCTGATATGACACCAGGATGATAGGCTGTGTTTTCAGTTTCTGCACTTATCATTGGTCTACAGTGTCATTGTCAATTAGCTGCACTTATCAATGATCAACAGTGTTTCAAAGAAACTTCATGATAGCCATCTAGGGAGTTATTAATTCTGAGCTGACGGCAAGTGAATTTTTTTTTGGTGTGTTTTTATGCCTCAGTCGCTGCATCACAATTGGTCTTCAGTTTTTCCCTTCTGTCTATTTTAGAAGGAGCCGGAAGAAGACAAAGAGACAGAGAGCACTTTAACCACTCTCTTCCCAGGCCAGAAAAAGAGAGTGTCCCACTTCAAGGCCAAAGGAAGTGTAGGTGTTCAAATACAGGACTTCGCTACTCGTTCAAACAGTTAACTCTTAATTTATCTCTTTTGTATATGCCCAGAATTCTAAATAAGACCCGTCTTTGGTTGTCAGTTGATAAACCGCTAGTGCACGTTTTTGATGCACAGTTCAACGACTTGGGAGTTTAAAGACGAATTTATCACGCCTTTTTGTCTCTGCGCAGACCGAAACGACACGGAACCCCGTGGCCCTTCCCCAGCGGAGGTTAACCGCACAGGAGATCTGTTACCAGCGCATGCGCATAGCGCAGCAGCAGGCTGCGCAGCTGGCCGAGGCGGTAAAGACCGCGACCCCGGCGGTGAGTCCCGCCTCCAGTTTCCCGGGAGAGAAAAGAAGAGTTGCACACCGGCCTAACGCTCTAGCTTCTTCAAAACCTGGTATGAAACTTTTCAGATCTCGCGATTGAAACTGTTCTCGTTGAGAGCATAGACTTTGAAATCTTAGGAGATGATGCTGATGTCTTCACCGTAGGTCTGGCTGATTCCAAAAAGTCTGGCAGTCAGGGGTTAGCGTCTACAAAGGCAGCGTCGGGTCAGCTGTCTGTGAGGGCACACACTTCTGCAGGAATTCTCTCAAAGACTACGTCCACCGCAGTCCAGAAGAGAGTAGCCCATACACCCACTCTGAAGGTACTGAAAAGCACATGTTTATGACTGTAAACCACAGATTGTCTTTACGTCCTTATGTGTTGTCTGTCATGATAAGACTCTCTCTTTCTCTCTCTCTCACTCTCTCTCTCTCTCTCTCTCTCTCTCTCTCTGTCTTTCTCTCAGAGCTCTTCAATGAAGCGACCCGTCATCCCCGCAGAGTTTGGGGCTAAGGTGCCCACAAACATTCGGCAGAGATATCTCAACATCTTCATAGACGAGTGTCTGAAATTCTGCCCGTCTGAAGAAGTGGCTTTTCAAATGGTATGTGCTGACCTCTTAAGCCTCTCTCTGACAGTTTCCCATATAGTCACGTAAAACAAAACAAAGCAAAACCAGATCAAAAGATGACTTCTATACTAGTAGATTATGCTTGTACACAAACATTTCTTATTAATATCGATATGAAATATATATTAAATACTGCATAAGCAGTTTTAGATCATTAGAACATTGGAACATTGTTATACCTGTCATGTATTTGTTTGTTTTCAAGAAGAAAAGCTCACAGTTGCATAGGTTGCTCCATAAATATAGACTGTGTTTCTGTTTAGTGATTACTTCATTGCTGTTACTTTTTAAAAATCTATATTGCAGTGAACTGGTAGTGTTTTACTGTAACCAGTGCAGTAAGTTTCAGTTCTCTGTTTTTTCAAAGGCTTTGGATGAGGAGAAGGTTGTGTATGACAGAAGCAGCAGTAAAAATATTTATCTGAACGTGGCGGTGAACACGCTGAAAAAACTACGCAGCAAGAGCAGCGCCTCTCCCTCGCCTAAGACAAGTATGACACACACACACACACACACACACACACACACACACACACACACACTCACTCACTTGGAGAGCCTTTGCATTATGATGCATTACAAAGCAAATATTCAATTAATTTTGACTGTACATCTTTCCTGCATAGTGAAGAACTTGCAATACTGTGCCTGAAATTGCTTTCAACTTCAAAGTTCAAATATTGATTTTTTTTTTTTTTTATTATTATTATTGTCTTGCCTATTTGTTTTTTACTATTCGAACGTATCTGTTAAATATCCATTAACCACCGAAAGAAATGAATACTAATCTCACTAACGTGGAAACGTCTAGTTAATCAGTCAGCGACGGCTGTGTGAGCCGCGCTGTTTTTGGGGATACATCGTCACGGTAACGAAGACATTGAAACAAAGCGGGGTGTGTCGGTGACTGTGAGTGTGACCCGTGCGACTGTTTCACAGAGAGCCCGGTGACAGCGGTGAACAGGAAGGCGCAGTCGCACGAGGACGTGCTTGGAGGACGTCTGGCCGCTAAGACCAGCTTCACGGTCAATCGCACAGGGAAGCAGCAGGAGCTAGAGCTCAGAGGTAAACGAATCGCCCAAAACCATCCGTGAATACATAAACCCAAAACCCGAGCCAAGGCCTTTAGACGGGGCGTAACGAACTCAGCTGCAATTAGCGATTATAGTCATTTGTGACGCGTCGGCCCTTTATCACGTTGTCACTTTAACTCTAATTTAGTCAGCAAGGCTGGTCCATAATCTGAACATTGAGTCCTAAAGTCTGATGTGAGTCAGTAACTGATTTTTGTACAGGTACGGAACTTGAATGGTTACGTTGAACTGTTTCGCAAGAAAGTTCAAACCTGTTTTCCTGTACGTGTCAAAAAGCTGAGTTGTTTTGTTCGGCTGTATAATGACAGGATGTGGATAATGTCATGCTCTCTTTTTTTGTTTCCTCTGAAACTTGTTGTTGTTGTTTTTGTATGCAGATGATTGCTTCCTGGAGTTATTAATGCAGTTTCATTAGAATAGCATCGCTAGGAAGATCTGTGATGGTAAATAACTATCTCAAATTTGTGTGTGTGTGTGTGTGTGTATGCATGCATGAATGCGTGTATGTGTGTGTGTGTGTGTGTGTGTGTATGTGTGTGTGTGTGTGCATGTGTGTCTGTGTGACTCAGGTGCCAATCTGTACCGAAAGCTGAAGGAGTACGTAATGACGGAGGAGCAGCTGCAGGAGCACGGTTACCCCAGGCCCCACCCCGATCGCCCGGGCCGCGCCCTCATTTATAACGTCCCCGAGAAAAAGAACCCCGACCGTAAGAGAATCCTCCGTCACGCTCCCTAATCTTATCAGTCACGATCTGATCAATATGATAACTAGCTTTTCTTATGAAGATGTGCTGAGCCTGCTTGAGCCAGTAGAGCTGGTTTTGGTGTGATTGGCTGTACACTCGTAGGTCGGGTCATTCTGCTGTGAATTTCCCGTGGTCGCCTCTGTTTGTCTGACTGAGGTTTCCTCTCTGTTCGCTCAGCCTTCTGTAAAGTGTGCTGTCGATGTGGGGCTGAGTATAAAATCAACGCCAACGGCAGCTGTGTCCGAAAGGAAGAGTGTCATCATCACTGGGGGCGACTACGACGTTACAGAGGTGTGTGTGTGTGTGTGTGTGCGCGTGCGTGCGTGCGCGCGCGCGTGTGTTTGCGTGCATGTGTGCACGCTTATGTCCATTCGTTTCAGGAATGACTGATATCTAGTTCTTTGTGTTAAATGTTGTTAAATCTCTTGAGCTGTGTTTGTCTGAATCCAGTGTGTTTTATTGGACGCTGTATCTGCCTCAGTCTCTGATTGAATCCTCTGTGTACCTGCAGTGCCTGGAGGTTGGGAGACCCAGTACAACTGCTGCTCTGGTTCAGTGGGCTCACTAGGCTGTCAGGTGGCTAAGGTAAGCCTCATGCCCAACCTTACAGGACCTCCAGCTGTGGACTCAATGAGTCATGTTGTCCTCCTTCTAGAAGCTCTGGTTTATCATTATAGGTCCGCCCCCCCCCCACATAGCATCATTTCAAAGAGAGTTTATGCAGTTAGTTTCTGGACTTTGGCACCAGAGGGGACAGTGCACTCTTTCGCCAAAACTCCTGATTTCCATTGCCAGCACCTGTCACTGATGACCTGTAACCTTCCAATGATTTTAACGAATTAAACTTTTAGGAAAATCAGGATTCATTTCCAATCTGTGATCACATGACCATTATGTTAACGTGTGTCTTCTTCCCCGACGCAGCAACATGTGCAGGATGGGAGAAAAGAGTCTTTAGACGGCTATGTGAAAACCTTCAGCAAATCGTTACCGGCTGACGGTAACGGCGGCGTCTATGCCTTGGACTGTGAGATGGTGAGAGACCTTTGACCTACACTAACCCCTCCCACCCCTCCACCCCCCCCAAAAAGGAGAATAGATACATGTTTTATTTGATTTGTTTTTATTTGAACATTTTCATTGTTATGTGTGTTGCCTCTTTTCTTTCTAGTGCTACACAAAACAAGGCCTGGAGCTAACCAGAGTTACGGTCATTAACTCTGACCTCAAAGTCATTTATGACACGTTCGTAAAGCCCGAAAGTAAAATAGTGGATTACAACACAAGGTAAATACTTACACTTAAGCCTATATCATTTCCACACGCTCCATACGTAAATGAAGAGAAGGAATCGATTCGAATTTGGATTGGTTAAGACAAAAAAAAAAGTTTTATTGAAACACTGTATATTACAGTTGTATTATAAACTATTAGATCCTAAAATCGTCAGCATTGTATGTTTTCTGGCCTGTTTAGGGGTTGCTATGTTGCGTACTGTACCTGTCTTAAGTCACAGCTGTACAGACCACGTATCAGGCTCATGTTCAGATTGTTCTCATTAAGGTCTCTCTCATCGTGTGTGTGTGTGTGTGTGTGTGTGTGTGTGTGTGTGTGTGTGTGTGTGTGTGTGTTTACGTTTCCAGGTTTTCGGGCGTGACTGAAGAAGACTTAGAAAACACCACCATCACTCTGCGTGATGTGCAAGCCGTGTTGTTGAACATGTTCAGTGCTGAGTCCATTCTGATTGGACACAGTCTGGAGAGTGATCTCTTTGCCCTCAAGGTACTTCAAACACTCATACATACAGCGAGACTCACACATACAGCGAGACTCACACATACAGTGAGACTCACACATACAGTGAGACTCATACTTACAGTGAGACTCATACATACAGTTAGACTCATACAGTAAGACTCATACATACAGCGAGACTCATACATACAGTAAGACTCACACATACAGTGAGACTCATACTTACAGTGAGACTCATACTTACAGTGAGACTCACACATACACCAGGACTCACACATACAGTGAGAGTCGCACATACAGCAAGACTCATACATACAGCAGGACTCACACATACAGTGAGACTCACACATACAGCGAGACTCACACATACAGTGAGACTCACACATACAGTGAGACTCATACTTACAGTGAGACTCATACTTACAGTGAGACTCACACATACAGTGAGACTCATACTTACAGTGAGACTCATACTTACAGTGAGACTCACACATACACCAGGACTCACACATACAGTGAGAGTCGCACATACAGCAAGACTCATACATACAGCGAGACTCACACATACAGTGAGACTCACACATACAGCGAGACTCACACATACAGTGAGACTCACACATACAGTGAGACTCATACTTACAGTGAGACTCATACTTACAGTGAGACTCACACATACACCAGGACTCACACATACAGTGAGAGTCGCACATACAGCAAGACTCATACATACAGCAGGACTCACACATACAGTAAGAGTCGCACATACAGCAGGACTCACACATACAGTAAGAGTCGCACATACAGCAAGACTCACACATACAGCAGGACTCACACATACAGCAAGCCTCATACAGACAGTAAGACTCATACATACAGCAAGACTCATACATACAGCAAGACTCATACAGACAGCAAGACTCATACAGACAGTGAGACTCAAACATACAGCGAGACTCACACATACAGTAAGACTCACACATACAGTAAGAGTCGCACATACAGCAAGACTCATACATACAGCGAGACTCACACATACAGCAAGACTCATACATACAGTAAGACTCATACAGTAAGACTCATACATACAGCAAGACTCATACAGACAGCAAGACTCATACAGACAGTGAGACTCAAACATACAGCGAGACTCACACATACAGTAAGAGTCGCACATACAGTAAGACTCATACATACAGCGAGACTCACACATACAGCAAGACTCACACATACAGCAAGACTCACACATACAGCAAGACTCGCACATACAGCAAGACTCGCACATACAGCGAGACTCATACATACAGCGAGACTCACACATACAGCGAGACTCAAACATACAGTAAGAGTCGCACATACAGCAAGACTCATACATACAGCGAGACTCACACATACAGCAAGACTCATACATACAGTAAGAGTCGCACATACAGCAAGACTCATACATACAGCGAGACTCACACATACAGCAAGACTCGCACATACAGCAAGACTCATACATACAGCGAGACTCACACATACAGCGAGACTCACACATACAGCAAGACTCACACATACAGCAAGACTCAAACATACAGTAAGCGTTGCACATACAGCAAGACTCATACATACAGCGAGACTCACACATACAGCAAGACTCATACATACAGTAAGAGTCGCACATACAGCAAGACTCATACATACAGCGAGACTCACACATACAGCAAGACTCATACATACAGCAAGACTCATACATACAGTAAGACTCATACAGTAAGACTCATACAGTAAGACTCATACATACAGTAAGAGTCGCACATACAGCAAGACTCATACATACAGCGAGACTCACACATACAGCAAGACTCACACATACAGCAAGACTCATACATACAGTAAGACTCATACAGTAAGACTCATACAGTAAGACTCATACATACAGCAAGACTCATACATACAGTAAGACTCATACATACAGTAAGACTCATACATACAGCGAGACTCACACATACAGCAAGACTCACACATACAGCAAGACTCATACATACAGTAAGACTCATACAGTAAGACTCATACAGTAAGACTCATACATACAGCAAGACTCATACATACAGTAAGACTCATACATACAGTAAGACTCATACATACAGCGAGACTCATACATACAGTAAGACTCATACATACAGTAAGACTCATACAGACAGCAAGACTCATACAGACAGCAAGGCTCATACATACAGCAAGACTCATACATACAGTAAGACTCACTCATACAGCAAGACTCATACCGCAAGACTCATACATACAGTGAGACTCATACATACAGTGAGACAAGCCATGGTTGGGAATAGCACAGCACCTCTTCATGTGCTTATTGTCTGTGTTTGCTCTGTTGGTGACACAGCTCCTACACAGCACGATTGTGGACACAGCCATCGTCTTCCCTCATCGGCTGGGCTTGCCCTACAAACGAGCCTTACGCAACCTCATGGCAGACTACCTCAAACGCATCATCCAGGACAACGGTAAGGCTGTCCTGTCTGCACAAAAATAACGAAAATCATCATCCAGGGTGCTATGTGAGAACAAACATTGAATTCTGTTGTTTGTTTTGACTAAAATGTTGCGTTTAAAGGATTTTTGGAGTGTGACAGCTAGTTAACAGACAAGACAGAAAAGTTGCTTGTATGTGTGTGCGCGTGTGCGTTTGTGTGTGCATGTGTGCGTGACTGTGGGTATACACACATGTCTAACTCTTCACTATTCTCTTTTCTCCGGCGTTAGTCGAGGGGCACGACTCGAGCGAAGACGCCAGCGCTTGCATGGAACTCATGATGTGGAAGATCCGGGAAGATGCCAAGGTCAAGAGATGACCTCTGACCTCTCTGTTCTCTCTCTCTCGCTCTCTCCACCTGTGTCGCTGTAGACAGATACAGACTGAAAAAAAGAGAGAGAGAGAGAGATAAGCAGACTGTAATACTCTTGGCTTCTCTGCTGGACTGTGCTCTACTAACTTGCAACAAGCTTACCATTAGGCTTAGTACCAGTGGATCCAAGAGAGAGATGGAGAAGGGATAAAGCCTAGGGTGACACCACTGCTGGCCACCGATGGAGGACTTTGTCCGATTTTGACCAGTCATCGGGGGGGGACACCTCACCATTGCTACTGTTCCAGAAAACTAACCAACCGACCTTCTGCGGTCTCCGACCAGTGTCTCCAGTCACCTTCTGAAAAGATTTTGCCTTGTGCCCCCCCCCCCCCCCCATCTGCCAGTCTTTAACTAAACGAAAAAAAGATACTGATAAGAGAAAGAAAACTTGAGACAGTTATGATAGAAAGAATTATATTTTGCTGAAGACTGGACTCCTGTGCTCATTTTATGTTTGGGTTATCCCTTGGTTCTGCATTGAAAAGTCACCAGTTTTGGTATTAAGACACAGACTGTTAACACTGTAGACTTTTGAAACCTTGCGTTGTCTGATTTGGATATTTAAGTTATAGCAGGAGAAGTTTCAGTGCCAGGCTATTAAATTCCCCCCACCTACCTTTTTTTTTTTTTCTTTTTTTTTGGAGACGTCGGCATAGCATCACCACCCTCCTTGATTGAAGTCTAGATACTGACACTTAACTTGAAAAAAAAACAAAATTGAGCGAAGTGCACTTTATATATTTTAAAATAACGCCCCTCGCCTATCACCGCCCCCGCCCCCCTCAGAACTGCCCACTTATTTCAGTACGTCAGGTGGTTTAATCATGAAAAAACACTCGTACTATAATTAGTACTCGTATTTCATGAGATATTGTTTACATTTTTGAATGTGTTGTTGATGGTTCACGTATCTGGTGAACAAAGTAAAGACTTGAAGAAAAAAATAAATAAATAAAATAAAATAAACAAAAAACTGTAATAACGTGACTAGGTTTTACAATATTTGTCTTTTGTTATGGAGAGACTGTAAGACAGGAATGATCAGTGTTAAGTCGCTGGAAGAGAGAGATTCTTTATTCCGGTCTGTCCTGTAGTGGAAAATCAAGATGTACTGGTTGCATGGGAAGCAGCTGCCTATGTTGTAGACTAACTTTAATTTAGATACGGCGTACAACTGCCCGCTCCTGTATGTACCACTGTAGACAATAAAGGACAACGCTCAGTTGTTATTGATCATATAAGACAATTGTATGGTGTTTGTGTGAAATATAACCACACAAAACAAAACAAAAAAAAAAACACCACGTGCTGTAAATGTGCTGTATCAAGTTTGTTTTTATATCTGTTCATTTTTTTTTATTATTATTATTATTATTATTATAATTATTATTATTAAATGGTTTCATTGATTTTGTATTTATGCAATTCAAATAATGGTCTTATGAGAAAAGACACTGGACACTAGACAACTAAGACCCATGTCGGTTTCATGGGCCCTTGTTTGTTTAAAAAAAAAAAAAGAAATAATTCGAGAAATCCCACCACAAAGTGTTTATTCTGTTCGTACAGATGGACTTGACTCCTTATTCATCATAGTTTACACCCAACACTCAGAGTTAGAGAGACCCAATTTTTCCCATATTTTTTTTTAACAGGTTTTTCATTGTACTTTTTTTTTTTTTGTTTCTTCTTTTTCATTCTCTTTGCTGTATAATTTACTGATCTAAATGCCAATCATCAAAAACATAATCTACATCATTGTCTCTCGTTTTTGTTTTTATGTTGATTACGATATTGATAATACTCTGTGGTAGTATTCTTTCAGTATTTGGTTGCTACGCGAGATAAGCGTTTTGTTGCCATGGTCCCTCCACACTTACGTTCAAGTCTCCAAACTATTAGAAGTACCGCCTTTTTTTTTTTTTTGGTCTAGAAGGTTCCGAGTTCATCACTATGTCGATGGCTATTGCCGAAGCCCCCTTCTAGCAGGTGCTTGGCCAGGGATTCACCCTTTTGTCAGCAGATGTTGTATCACAAAACAAAACGGAACAAAACAAAAAAAGGACTGAGAAGTAAGGACCATTGTATAGTCCCTCACTAGGCTCATGTGTTTGCCCATTGAAGTCCGACCATCATTTGTCAGTGAGCTAGGCCGGCTGGGGACCCCAGGTATTAAAAGCCCTTTGCGATAGGATCAATAACCACACAATGTTCCCCTGGTTGGAGGGGGGTGGGTGGGTGGCGGTCCTCACTGTTTATTGAGTGATTTAGAGATTTGGGCATGTGGGGCGAAACAGCTTAGGGACTCCTTTATTATCAAGTTCGATCAGAGCGCTCCCTCTGATCACCTTTGACTGCTGAAGGTTGCCAGGGGGGTGGAGGGGGTGGGGGGTCCAGAGCAGTGTTCATGGACTGAGAGAAGCCCCATGCAGTGAGGGGACCCAAGTTATTCCCGTCTCTGGCCAGAGAAACTGATCTAATGACTGCTGTGTTGTCTCCTCTCTGACACCTTTATCTGCTTCTATTCACATTTAGACACTTATATAAGTATAAAATACTTCCATAGTACTTTGAAACAGTTTGTCAAAGGTACATCTAATGGCTGACTGTGATTTGATCAGTTGATCAAGTTCTTGTTCAACTGTAAAAAAAGGTTGTTTTTTTCCAAAATTGTAGTTTTACAAATTGTAAGTAGCAATTCTGCAATATAGTAAACGTGTTGGGAAATGAATCAAATGTTGTGAGAGGAATGACTTTTTTGGAGCTCGGACACACGGAAAAGTTCACAAGAAGCAAGATGAACAACCCGTTTTTCTTCACTTTGCCACGGTCACAATATCACATTGGCTCTATGGAGCTCCTGTCCTCCACTCCTTCATTAACTCCACCCTAACAAGTACACCCTGGTCACCTCATTAGGGGAATTATCTTTGCCTCATTTCCAATATTGATCTGTTAGGTGCTCAAAGGCCCTCGGTATTGTGAACTGGTCTCATAGGAGTGGTTCAGTTTTTAGAGAGAGGATTAGAGAGTAAAATGTCCACCTTTGACTAATGTGTTTGATGGATATCCATGAGAATACAAAGGCCTAGTAACACATTTTTAAGCGGCAGTGTTCTACTGAACGTGACGGTGGGCGCTGAACTGATCTCTTTTGTTCTTTACTCTCGTATGCACATCACTTGTGCTGTTTAATTAACCTCAGCGGTCCTTTGGTCCTTTGTGAAGGAGAGATGTTTAAGGAAACTGGGAGTGTATTTTGGACTGTTTGTTGGATGACTGTCTCAGCACACTTTGAGTGTCACTCTCACACTCTCTCTCTCTCTCTCTCTCCCTGGCAGTCGTCTCAGTGTGATCTTGCCAATCTCTGGAGCTTAAAAAGTGCCAGTGACCTGCTGCTTCAACACCCTCGCTGTGCTGGGTCAAAGGGCAGCCGGCCGCATCGATTTCGCCCAATGAAGAAGTCTTTAGCCCCCTAGCAAGTCTCTTGTGCACCCCTCTACGCCAGTCCTAACATGGCAGATCCAGAGAGGCTCTCAATTGTGTGGGGCTGAGATCGATTCATCCAGTGTCCAAGGGGCCTCCCATTTAATCGGCTATCCCACAGATAACTGACAGCTACAAAGCTCTCCTCTTGACAGGCGCTTGTCAATACAAATTTCCACTATTGATAAGTAATTAAAGAGAGCGAAAAAGGTCTGTCCTTCCAATTCAAACATCTGTTAAACAGGACGTGTAAACAAAAAAAAAAAACGAGATGGAAAATCTCAAAGGACAAAAACGATCCCCTCTCTGCAGAACCCCCTGTGGTTTTTTTTTTTACCAGTCCTTAGAAGACTGAGAGTTGCACAGTAACCGAAGGCTTTAGAAAGGCCTCTGAGATATCAGCTGTTTTTTTTTTCTTCCTTTCTTTCTTTTGAAAAAGAGCAGTCCTGTTTCAAATGCTCCTGAATAGTGCAAGTCGCTGTTTACTTTATGAACCATAAAATTGCAATAGGTCTCTGGCGTTCACCTTTTTGCTGTACTATCTTTTTATATATAGCAAGAAATGTGTTTACTTTTACTGCATATATCAGTCCGGTTCCTTCTCAAGAGATATTTTCTATTTAAATATGAGCAAAGTACATCATGTGGAGCCGATAAATTTGGTCAAATTAATACCACATAAACTAGATCGATTTTCTGTGGGGCTCAAGGAAAACATCCCTTAGATTGCTGGTGCTCTTTCTGTGAGTGAACATTTTTTCCTCTATTCAGTGTTAATTTGTTAGCTTTCTCCATGATGTGTCTAACCAGGGATAACCTTTCTCTAAAGCGTTGGTAATCCTTGCATATGTAAGTGGACCAGCTAGTCCAGGGATAACTTGTTTAAGCTGCTTTCAACACTACAGGAGGGATCCAGATCCGCAAGGGCCAAAACTGGCCTTAGCCACAGAGCATTTTCCCTCCAGCCTATTAGATATAAACAATAAACAAAATATGTTCCAAAAGGTTTAAAGTTGTGTGATCGTACAGAACAAAAAAAGAGAGGCGTGTGTGGGTGCGAGATAAAACGGGACATCCCTCATTTCGGCAGAAAACCGCAGCAATGCGGTGGCAACGAGGAGGTGGGGATGGTGGTGGTGAGTACTAGGGGTTTGGAGGAGCAGTCGAAAAGGGGAGGTGGTTATAGGGAGGAGGAGGGGGGGGGGGGTGCACACACACAACCAGAGTCTTTGTGTGGGTTTTAATCCCCCTAGCCAACACAGCTTTGGCCAGGTTTCATCATGAAAGTGCCATGAAATAACTACTTTTTTTTTTTTCTTAGCAGTAAATCTCCCCTAATCCTGCAGGCTGAGGAGACAAAGGCTTCTGGGCTCTGAGCTTGAAGCTTTTAATGGAGTTCAGAGGCTGTGCCACAGAGCCTCTTCTAAATGACTTATTTTTAGCCGACACTAATATAGCTTGACAGGCAAGAACGTCGCCAAAGAAAAATAAAGGCAAAGGGGTCAAAAACAGCATTTTAAAAATTCCACTTTTTTTTTTTTTTTTTAAAGTGGATACAGTGGGTGTTCTCACATTAGATTAAATTGCCACTCAAAGAAAGAGACGACTGCACTAAACACTCTAAATCATGCTGAATATCTTGTTCTAACATTATGACGTGTAATGATTTTTATACCAATACATCATTACATAAAAATCTTCCAGACAGTAAATTGAGAAGGGCTCCAGCATCTGGCATTTCTTCCTGTGTGGCTTTCCCAGGTGATTAGGTGAATATACACTGATAACAAATGAAAACGGAGCGGATTTCCCTTTATGCCGAACTTAGAGCCCTTCTGTGCAGCGCAGCACGAGAATATCAACAACCAGACACAGGAAAATCGGCGTAAAAGAGGTTTCACAATTTGCCTTGCACGTCCGGTTTGCATAAACTTGACCCGCTCGTGAAAAAATCGAAATCTGTCCTGCGAGGAGACAGAATAGTAAGGGCTCAGAGAGTGGTTAGTATGTGTGGTGAAGGGTTTCGCTTCAGTCTTACGCCAGTGGCCCTGCTCCCTTAGTTGGCCAGTGTCCTTGGTTCTTGGTTTACTCTTTTTTTTGGGTGGGGGGGGGGGGGGGTTAGAGAGAGAAAACACCCCAGGACTATGGAACACTGCTGATACTCGTGGGAAACATAATCTCGCACTCTGCATGCTTCGCCTTTCTGCCCTAAGCAGCACAGTGTCAGGCTTTAGTGGAATTTACATCTCTAAACCTCTCAGTCTGAAGCCAATGCTGCTTTAGTGAGGATGATCTTATTTGAGACCGTCAAGTTTTAGATTAGGCCAAACTGCACAGGTGTAACCTAAATACAAGAAGATTTGATGCCCAAAAGAAAGTAATGACAATGATAAATTAATTTTCCTTCTCACTGGTACACACAGCATCACTGTCTTGTCCTCTAGATATGGCCTGAAATTGAGATGGCTTTCTTCTGCTAACTTACATTTCTTACCATAATTCTCCTCTTTATTGATAGTCATCAAACTGGAGTGTGGCACTTATTTACAATAGACCGATTTGTCTTTGAAATTCGAAAGTCGATTTGTAAATTATGTATTTGAGGATGAGACTCCAAGAACAATTTCCAGATCTCAGTCGAAGCGTTGACAGTTATGAGCAAAATATGAGACTTGTTAGTAAAACAAATCACAAAGCAAACACCCCCCTCAGAGTTAAGACTGACAGCGTTTAGGGAATGGGAGAATGGCTGAGCGAGAACAACGAACAATCAAAGGCTGTTATTTTAATCTGCCCGGTCTCAGAGATTAGCAGACCACATTGTTTTAATTGTTTTAACGGGGAGAGCGAAATGCTCGCTTATTGAAGGGAGATCCTTTGCCTAAATCTCCCCAAGTTCAATAGTTTCAAAAACTTGAGCCCCCGGACCCCCCTTCTTCTCCCTCATCCCACTTAATCCAGGCTAATACCTTTCTTTCTATTGGCTAATGGTTGAGGGAAACTGGAGTTAATGCTTCTTAAATACTCGCGGGTGAGCCACGGCTCTGGAGAATATATATCCAACCCCAACGGTCGCTCAAAACACAGACGTCTGAAAACGTTGTTATCTGATCAAGGAATAATTCATTTGTATTTTTTCCCGGAGTTTTCTGCCTCTTTTTTGGTGAGTTCCACTAAAATTTTATGTATCTGACATTTATCGAAGAAAAAAATCGTCGCTCATTTTTTGCCTTTGTATTTATCAAATATGATTTGTTGAGAGATCGCTTTGAATAACTACATATTCGTTGTATGGATAAACGATGGTTGCGCGTAGATAATTTTGTCAGTTTTCAATTTAAATTAAAAAAAGGTTTGTCATCGATACAACCTCCTTGTCAACCGCTGAAATTAATAAATCAAGACAGACTAAAACATGTCGATGAGATTATAAATAAAGCAGATTTACTGTTCGTGTCTTTACTGAAGTGGCAGTCTTTTTCCACAGTCGTTAAGGGATGAATACCTCGTATTTCGGCGGACCAAGAAACCTTAATGGGACTTATCCAATGCACCGAGTCAACTCCATGTTTTATGACCTCCACCACCAGATGGCAGAACAATACCAAATTCATGCAACTGGTAGCCCGTCTTCAGCGCAAACGTTCTCTGTGGCCGAGCGTCTGGCAGGTATGATAAAAAAAGATCGATTATATATGAAAAATCAATCTGATGCATTTAAATAACATGTGAAACCACTAAATTAACTCGGCTGAACTCATTTAGTCTTTGAAAAATGGCCGACAGCCGTAAAAGCTAAGTCATTATCTGTCATAACAGAGCTGATTCTTGAAGCACGCTATGGGAACCAGCAGAAGCAACGCAGAAGTCGCACAGCCTTCAGTGTGTCCCAGTTGCAGGCCCTGGAAAAAGCCTTCCAGCAAACCCAGTACCCGGATGTTGGCATGAGAGAGAGATTGGCAGTCTGCATTAACCTTCCAGAGGCTCGCATTCAGGTAATCACTGGCCACTCTGCTTGGTTGAAGAGGCTCATACATCTCTGCAACCCTGAGATATCCTGTTATCATGAGCCCGTGTTGTTGACAAGCTGTCACATAAAAATGAATTGGATTATAATAAGTTTTTCCTCTCTAGGTGTGGTTCAAGAACAGACGTGCCAAGTTTCGTAAAGGTCAAAGAATTCCTCCCTACGCGAAAGAACACAGTTTAGAGGACCAAGACAACAAGAAAGAAAAGGAAGAACTCAAAACCAAAGACAAGGGCTCTAAAATTTTACTTGAGCCATCTTCAGTTAGGGACAATGATGACAGTCCTACCATTTCTTATCCTGGAAAAACCACTTACACCCAGTCAAACGCTAGACTACATTCTCCGGCTGTTTTTCCATTCATATTTGGGGAGCACTACCATCTTTCACATCACCACACTCTAAGCACGCTGTCATCAAGTTTACCCTTCCCCTCTGCTTTCCTTCCCATTATGCATCGACACAACACTGTGGCTGATATCATGCCAGTGGGTAAAAGCAGTCTTTCGCTTCTGACTGCTGGTCAAACTAAATCTGCAGTTCACCCTTGCCTGGATTTCTAGTTGGACACAACAACCCGCCTGACAAAGCCAGTTGTCACTGTGAGGATGAGGAATGGAACAGGTGTTCCCATGTTCTCCCTCATTCCTCTTACACTGTCTGAACAGTCAGGGAGAAAGTTTGGAACGAAGCTGTCCCATTTAAATCTCTTACTGGACGAACTGATGTGTGGTTGCAGTCTGTTGTTGTTTAGTGCAGTTACGAGAACTTGTTTTCTTTAAAAAAAAAAAAAAAAAAAGGGCAGCGGAGTTGATTTTGAACATAAAAAGAACACATAATATCAATTTTACATATTATTAAAAGTGGTAGACTGGATGCCTCGCTTTTACAGGACTTGCAGTACTGTATCATATAGAAAATGCCTTGGCCTGTATTTTGCTCCATGAAGTTGTTACTGACATAAAATAACACACTAATGAAAACAGGTCAAACGTATGAAAACCACCATCACTACTCATATAATGTTTTGTGCCTCTTAATACAATAAACCTTTTTATGAAACACTGCTTTAAATAATAAAAAAAAAAACTCCTCCTGTTTACTTGCCTTCTTGTGCTATGGGTGATAAACATGGGCAAAAAACAAGGAATATTATAGCTTCAACAATTACATGTCAAATCCAGAACCTCAGTTATAGGCATACCCCCCACTACAGATTCATATGTCAGCCAGTCAGTCAGTAAAAAGACTCACTGCTCCTTCTAGAGTCCCCATGTGTTTCTGTTAATTTGGGCAGAATTAATTTAACTCTTCAAATTTCACTTGTCCAATATTTATTTGTTATTTGCTTGTAAAATGACAGTCTATCCACCTAATTCTGATATTTTGGGTCAAACGTATACATGGGAGACGCACAAGTTTAGATGATAATCAACACAAGTTATATTTGACAAAGAAGTTATCATCACCACTAGAACTGAATACTTCAGTGCATTTTCTTATTGACTGTCTGCTAAAATAGAGAAATTCCCACTGTACATTTTGAACTAATTCTCTATTATCACCAGTATCCTTCCATTAATGTTCTTTACGTAATTCGCGGTTTCTCCTGTAATCCTAAGTGTGCAGCTGACTGACATTTCACTACTGCTGCCAAGCAGCGCACAAGAGGAAGATGAGAACATAGGAAAGGACTGCGCCACTTCGTGTTACTACAATGTATTCATCAACTAAGCTACGTTAGTTTGAAAGCGTAGAGATGGCAATGGGAGTGTCGAGTGACGCCAAATTCTTGCTTACCGACTGGGGGAGCTTAAAGAGACAACAGCCGAACCCAGCGAGGGAGCAGATGAAATCATATCTAAAACTGTAAATACAAGAATATGTGACCGGCAACACAGAAAACATACGGAAAGGTAAAATGTTTTATTTATTGGAAACGTTTCGGTTTGATGGTTTAATCAGAGAAAGAATGCTTGAGCCTTAGCTAACCTACCCTAAGAACAAGCCAGCTAGCTTAACGTTAGCCATTTAGGAGGAAAGCTAAAGCTAAAGCTAGCCAGTAGTGGAAGCTTAGCTGTGTTCGGCTGTTGAGGATTAGCTAGCTAGCTAAGGAGTTGTTCAGTTTATGTTTATGTAGGTGAAGGCGACAAACGATTCACCATAAAGGCTGCAATACATTTGACTTCGTATGAATATCTGTCTTCAGATGCCTGCAATATGTTACAAACAACACTATATAAGTTAGACGAATGTCAACCACAAATTACACATGGAATTGAGATAGCTCGCTAGCTGGTAACGTCAATTAATATTTGATGATGAGGTCTCGTTTTAACTTATTCCACATCGCTTGGTATCAGGCTCGTTAGCATGCTAGGCCACTAATGTAAGCCGAACTGCAGTTAGATATCATAAGATACACGCGTTAGAGTATGTTAGTGAACTAAACACCACAGTTAATTTTGTACGGTTCATTTTTTTTGACGGTAACCCACGTCTTCTGTTTTTTTTTCTTTTTGTATTCTTGCCTAGTTTAGCTGGTTAACCACACATCGTTTTAAAGGCTGTGTTAGAAAGTTAGTTACTCGGGTCTAAGTTGAAAGAGCATTTTTTGGGTCTATTTTTGACCGATTTGGTCAGTTTTCTAAATCACGAAATACCTGTGGGCCATACTTTCCCTTTTCATCACTCTGAAACTTGCCGGATTTAGCTAATTGTCTACATTGCCATAAACTGTACTCCTACACATTAGAGCAGAACTATAGCTAATTTGCTAACTGGGGTTTAATGCGTAAAATGCGGAGTTTCTAACTTCAGCAACACCAATTCAGTATGTTTCCATTTTAACTCACATCCTGTCATTACAATTCTGTCACTTTTATAAACGCTTTGTCAAACAGTCTTAATTATATGATCTCTGAAGTTATATTGTTCGCTAGTCTAGCCACAAGGAATTCCCTCTTAATGTCGACAGTGGAAAACGGATCGAGGCATAGCTTGTTAGCGAAATATTTCCTGTTAGACGACGTGCTTTTAAAGTCGTGTTCTCATTCTTTTGTATCGGTCGGTAAAAGTTTAGTGAAGCTTTAGGGTGAGTCGGCCAAGTAGGCATGTTAAAGGAACGAGTTACTATACGTTAATCGTAATTTTTTGTAGGTGCTACGACTTGAGTCAAACACTAGCTATAATAAGAGTACCTCGCTAACAACAGTAAGCCACCCTGTTGACTTGTTAACCATTTGTTTAGTTTCTTCAAAAAGAACAAAGTGGCTGTCGGCTCGAGGTGAATAAACGATCTCTTTCTTGTTAGACGATCAACTGGAGCCTTCGTAATTAGTGTAGCCATGTCGGCGCGTTCATTCAGTTACAGTAATGTTTACAGTTACTGAAGTTACTGTAAATTCGATAAATGTTTCCTTGTCACTCGTAATCAGTCTTCTTTTACCAATTTTCGAAGCTTAATTAGCTAGATATATTGCTTGCTTGAGCGAGAAGCGTTTGATTACCAAACGATGATTGTTAGCGTGTACTGTGTAGGCCACATACTGTTTCTCAGCTCAAGATCTGGTTTTGCCTGTAGTGAATGGAATGGTGCTCATGAGAAATATGTTGTATGAATTGCGTTGTGTTATATGAAGCAATGTCCAGTTTGATGTTTTTTGATGGGCTAACTAGTCCCTTCGACTGGTTTCCGAGTGGTTAATTTTTATTTTTAAATAGACATTGAATGCGTGAGTACAAAAGATTATTTTGTTTGTTTTACTAGCTTTCTTACAGAGAAGAAAGGCCTGTTCATCAAGACAGGTGTAGCTACTCTATATGTTTCATATTCCTGAGAGTTACGGCAGGTGAACGGTCATGTATTTCACCTTTTATGAGTTAACTATATGTTGTAATAATGCAGATAACAGAGTCCACACAATATGAGTACAACTAAAATACGGCACTGTAATGATTGACACGTTATTCAGAACGGTTTCATCGCCCGTCAGTCACGTGTTAATTCATCGTGCCCTCTGTCCAGCATATTCTCAACGAGCATACTGTGCGTTCATAGTCCTACAGCCTGCACAAGTCGGAGGTTTGTAACGTGCTGTACTGTCTTGGTCAGTGCTATTTGAGCATCTCATGATATGAGAGGAGAATAATTTTCTGGCGTGTTTGTTATCATTTTAATTCGATTCTCACACTCTAGTAGTCATACCACTTGCTTGAATTTCAAAGCGAAATCTGTATCATATTTATTAAAGTGGATTAATTATTTTTTTCCAGTGATGTGTGTCTTACCCAGTACAATGTTCAAGTATGGAGATGAATGAAAGAGCTATCTGTTCGATGTTGAATCGCAAAGTAAAGTTCAAACAAAGCCAGACACAGAGAAGGAAAGGGCTTTGACAAAGTAGACTTTAATATTGACACACCCACTGTGGTTTATTACTCGTCTCTGCCTCTACTTCGGTTTCCCGACATCATGAAACCACTGGTAGCAATTGATTGTTTTAAGTGCGTTTTCTGGAGAAAGCTTAGCTGTCTACCAACAGTTCTTACCCCCCCCCCCTCCTTCTCACATATCAACCCTATCAGTGACCTTGGGGGAGGTGCAGTGAAGGTATTCAACCTTTTTACGGTATTCAGGGTTTTTTTTTTCCCCATTAACTGTACAGGGTCTGTCACATAGCAGTTGCATGTGGAAACCGATACAAGCACAGTTTGGCTTGTAATTTGCAACTCTGCTCTGCCTTGCTTTGAGATCCCATGACTCCCAGAGACCTCTGTAAACCTGGTTTAGGTTGTTTCCATGGTAACTTCGTCATCAAATGACTAAATGTCCCGGCACTGGCCTTTCTCTTGCAATGCTTTACATTTTTCTCCTCTCAATAATATTCGCCCAGAATGCTGTATTTCTGTCTGGCCTGCACTGATGAAGTTTATTGAGCCTTCTGCATCACTAAGGCTAATCTGAAAATGGATTCTCTTAGAGTCTAGTTTGGTGTTGATGCATCATAAACCTTTCATCTAATTTTATGCAGAACACACACTGCCCTATGGCTAGCGCATTTTTATTCCTAGCGAAAATGTCAACGTAATTCTAAAATGGAGGTTTTCCAAAAACAGCCCTAAACCATAAACTTTACCTGAGAATTTCAAAAATAAACCATATTCCAAATCCCTAACTGTGTTTTCTGTTTCTTGTAGATATACGGTGGAACAGCGGGCCATACGTCACAGTTTGATTGGCGTCTTGGAATAGTCGCACCTTTCACCTGCGAGCATTAGACTGCGGCACCAGGACATGAAGAATGTACACTGCATTACCAAAGAGTAACTTCCAGGAGACAATGTGGAATACCGGGGGAAGTTGCCATACGGAAGTTTGGATCCAGTAGCAAAGAACGTGTATGCATGTGCATGTATGTATGTATGTATGAATGTGAGCGTGTGTGTGTGCGTGTGTGTATATGTGCGTGCATGCTAGCCCAACAACCTGCCTACCGCAGGCGGTGAAGTGCTACTACTCCCAGAACGGATTTACAGAAGAGGAGCCTCTCGCAAGCAAAGAAAACCGACTGTCGTCGCGTCGGTGATACTGGAAACCGTCGACCTTTTTTTTTTTTTTTTTTTTTTTGGGTCGTTTTTATTATCATTATTTTTTTAAATTAAAAAAAAAAAACATCGGGGTATATAAACTATACCTCACATAAAGAACTCCCTGTCTCCTCTGTTTTTTTTGCGTTGCCTCCCTCCCCACAAGTTCCCCTGGGGGTTGTTTTGACTCCTCTCTGATTTGCATGGCAGGGGAGTAACCGTGGAGAAGCCAGGGTATCATAAGCTTATGGATTTTGATAAGAGAGGTGGGAAGGGAGAGACAGAGGAAGGGAAAAGGATGTCTAAAGCAGCTGGAA
Source organism: Chanos chanos (assembly GCF_902362185.1). Taxonomy (NCBI): domain Eukaryota; kingdom Metazoa; phylum Chordata; class Actinopteri; order Gonorynchiformes; family Chanidae; genus Chanos; species Chanos chanos. The sequence goes on along the minus strand of NC_044503.1, from coordinate 7,996,176 downwards.
GCAGGACTGGACATGGAGCCCGTGGGACAGGGACCAACTCGGGGGTTCTCATGGTTGGCCCGAACTTCCGCGTGGGCAAAAAGATCGGCTGTGGCAATTTCGGGGAGCTGCGGCTGGGAAAGAACCTCTACACAAACGAATACGTGGCCATCAAATTGGTAAGGGAGCGAAGTGGGGGGGCGGGGGGGGGGCGCGTCCCACACGGCATTCATCACACTGCCCTTTTTTTCTATCAAAAACCACTTAAGCATATGCACTATCATTCATGATGTTGACATACTTTATACCTGTTCCACTCTTATGGTTCTCTGTATCTTTGACTGCGGTGCCATCATTTGGACGTTTTTTTTCTTTTTTTTTAATTGTTATTCACATGTTCATATCCTGCATCTTGATCAATGCTCGGGAGCGTTCACACGCACCACGTTACCTGTTTGCACAAGCTAAACAATCACACACCCAAGGAAAGCAGACCCTTTTGTTATCAATGGGCATTCTGCCTTGATGCTTGCGTTTCTTTGTTTCACTTTGTGTCGCTCACCCTTCTTTCGTGAGCAAGACTAGTCCATCTGAATAGTTTTTTTTGTACGTTCAACCAAATCGTATGGATTTGGAGATTTTTTTTTGCTTTTTTACACTTGATGATTTCTCATAAATGGAAAGCAGAAAGCTTGAGAAAACGGAGTGAGCGAACAAACCCAGAGGAAGAATAGCAGATAAATCCCACTGTCTGTGTGTTCTGTGTCTCCTGATCAGGAGTCGTCATTGCTTCGCCAAATGTAGGCTACTTTTGAAAAGTCAGAGATACTGAGATTTACTCATGCGTAATGAAAGTGGGGGGGGGGGGGGGTCTTCCCATAACAGGAGAAGATGATTTTTTATAAATTCCCATATAAAAGCCCTGTAGAGTGGAGGGTGATGGGTCGTACACTAATGCCATGTGAAAAGAAGCGCTTACTTCAGTAAGGACCATGCACATGAACGTACTGACTTTCCTGAGGGAATAGTTTGGCATTGACGGTGAAGCGGATTGGCGTGGAAAGACTTGGGGGGGGGGGGGGGGGGGGTGTAGTTGGTTGTAGCAGCTTACGAAGATCATGGGAAGAATTGATTGAGAAAATTTCTTGGAAAATTTGTGTAGACCATTTCAGTTTTGTATTGTGAGTTCTTAAGATTTGGCATGAATGAATCTTTTCTCATTTCCTCTTTGAACTCAGATGTAGTAAACATTACAGCAATTACAGCAGTGACCAGAGATAAAAAATAACAACAACAAACTATTACACCCACAATTCAGCTTTCCTCAGCGCAGTCGGTCAAATATACCAAAGTTTACCGGTCCCACAGATGAATCTTATCCAGAGACTTCTTAAATAATGGGTTTTTTTTGTTTGTTGTTTTTTTTTAAATTTCAAAGATGACATCGTTTTTTTAAAACACAGCCCAATGTTTCAACACGTTCGACTTTGCGCTGGTCAATCAGTCTGTGATAATGTTGCCTGACATTTTCCCTAGGCCCAGAGTTCTCATCAGAAACATGAATAGACATGACAGGCCTATTTGAGGGAAATGTGTAATGGAAGTCCACCTCTGGTAATACACTTTTTTGATGGAAAAAAAAAAAAAAGAGGTTACCGCCCCCCACGCCGTTTAATAATTTCATTGACCGCAGACCTAATTTGTACTGAATCAAACTTTAAAATGAACATTTGAAGCAGAGCATGGCAATTTTGATGGTAAGGAACATCCAGGAAAGCAAGTTGACATTGAAATTCCATTACAGAGTTCATAGCTGGTTTGTTTTTCTTTTTATTGGGAGGGGTTTTTGCTTATGTTTTATTGGATCCTTAGAAAGCTGTCACTTTGGAAGGTTGTGTTCTGGGAAATAGGCATCAGGTTAGTGTTGGCATCCAGAGACAGCTTGTCAAAGATAATGTGTACAAACACATATTGATTTACTGGCTCCGCCTTGGCAAGCTTGGAGTGGAATAAAACTGTTTTTTACATTAGAAACTTGACAGATGGTAATATTCTTAAGAGTATATCTTTATCAAAGTTGTCTGAATGCAGTCCATTGGTTTTTTTGTTTTTTGTTTTTTAATTTCATTTGTTGAGTATTTTTTATTCTGTTAGCCTTGGTTCTCCTGTCTGTGAAAGGCCACATCTGTTGTGTATTTTTATCTACCAGTCCGGTAATAGCCAGGGCTGGACGTCACTCAGCAACACTGCTGTTTTTATTCTCGTTTCACACAAGAAAAGTCCACTTCAGATCCGCGTCACATACACAGCCACAAACACTCTTGTTACACGCGACTCTCGTATCACAAGCTAACACACACTTGTGGATTTCTCGTCCGTCTTATTCGACAGAAGAGTTCACAGTTCACCCTGTATGGTCATTTCTCTGTCGCAGCAAAAGAGAGACCAGCCCAGCTCAGCTGTCCACACGTTTGTGCCACGCTCTCTCTCTCTCCTGGCCACACAGATACTCGTGCGTTTTAGTGCTTGAGATTGGCTCAGTCTAGGCTTGCATACATTCGAAAGTTCTTCCTCAATGCTCTCAGAGCAGTTTGCATTGTCACCGTACCTGGGACAAAGGTGAACGACGGTGTCACTCTTTCCGAACACGTGAGAGAAGAGGAAGAAAGAGACTCATAGTTCAGGCCCTGGCACAGCCTCGTCTGACAGTCACTGAAACAGGCGTGCACGTTCCTGCTGGGGGGGGGGGGGGGGGGGGGGGGGGGGGGGGGGGGCGGTGTGAAGAAGAAAAAAAGAAGCAGGAGCGAGTGAGAGAGAGAGAGAGAGAGAGAGAGAGAGAGAAGTGCTTCGCTGAAAGGTTGCCTTTGTTTCCGGGCCTTGTCAACACAGTGCTCCAGTCTCTGGTTCAGCTGTGCACTTTCTCACACTGCCAGACCCCGTGGGGATGGAAGGAAAGCTAAAGACTGGAAATCCACCGCGTTATTACGCTCTCGTTCAAGGATTCCTGTCCACGTGAAAACAACACAGCGCACATTCGCAAGTGCAAAACTAACTCCGAGAGAGCGTAAATACGAGCGCTCGGCGGCACGCGTACACGCACACACTCTCGTCACTAATGTAACGTCGGGGGGGGGGGGTGCTGTGAAGAAATGCATATACAAACAGTTAGTTTATAGTAACGTGAGCAGGCTGCCACCCCCCCCCCCTTTTTTTTTTTCCCAAAAGCTGTCAGCTCTTTGGTGCCGGCAGCCCAGAATTCTGTCGTTCTCACTCATCCATTTTGTATGTTGGATTTGATCTCTCTTTTCTCTCACTTTATCTCTCTCTGTCTCTCTCTCTCTCTCTGATCCTAACCAGTCATCAATCAGACTCTTTAAATCCTCCCACCTGCTCTAGGCTCTTCTCCACTCACGTTTTCACTGGTCTCTCATCCCTCTGTAAACATCTGGCACCCAGCCAATCACGGCTCTGTGACTCTTCATTATTAATGCTCGGTAGAGAGAGAGAGATAAGGAACCCTTCCAAACACACACACACGCACCACACTGTCACCATAGCTCTCTGCAAGGCTTATGTGTGTGTGTGATTTGTGAGAAACATTAGTGAGGCATCCCCTGATTCACCGTGAGAGCAGTGATTGACAGTTGTAATGGATTCATATTGAGCCTATTCTGCAATGCTTCATTAAGACATGAAAACTGAGAGGTGTTTGAAGGGGAAGAGGATATAATTGCTGCAAGCGTGTAACCAGAGAGAATTGCGGTTTGTACTTTGTACATTGCTAAACAGAGTACAGACATAACCTAGTTGCCCCCCCCCCCATCTGTGAGCTCTTTCCTTGGTTCTAACTACTTGGTAATCTGTTTTGGTTTTATGTGTATGTGTGCCCTTGAGAAGATCCACGCACCCAACACCAAACGCTAAAGAATCCTTGTGAGTTTTTCATTGGTCAGATGATAAAAGTATGTTTAACTGTGCACATCAAGCCTATGCTGATGATCTGGATAACAGCAGGCAGTGAATCCGTCTACCTCGGGAGTTAAGTGTTTGTGTCTGGAGGGGAGGAGGGATTCTGTTTGATCCAAACTCTATCTCTTAACAGCGAAAACACTTGAGTAACTCCGGTACAAGTTTATTGCCCGAGTCCTTCCAGCGTTAGGGAGGCCCGCGATCTATTGGTGCAGCTGCCGTCTCCATCTGGGACCTGAAACCCGACCTAAAACGATGGACACGGGCCAGCTGTTGCTTTCTCGTATTGCCTCTTCGACACCTCTGTCCATAAAGGCTGACCCACCCCCACACCGACCCACCCCCCACTTGAGCCCTAAGGCCTCTCCATCACTATGGGATCATGTTCTTCCACGTGAGCGGAGCCTTGGAAATGGGAATCTGCTGTCTGGGCTGTTTTAGGCCTATTTATAGATAATAATGTCTATTTATATTGCTTAAAAGTTGCGTGGAGCTATTCCTGCACGTAATAAACTGGTATTTTACAGTCGCGCTTTGCGTTTCTCGGCACGTCGGGCAGTTGGACTCTTCACGGCTTCCGTCTGGGGGGAAACTCTACCAGAAGACGTTATTGTGTAAACAAATATTTGGAACGTATCACAGATGATAATCTTGTAACTTCTCTATAATTTTGCCATAGTTCCTGCCACCAGAGCAGACTGGATACCTTGAAGAGGCTTTTTTTTTTTAAGCATGTCTCAGTTTAAAATGATAGATGAACAAGCTGCACAAAAACATTTGCAAAATGCCCCAGTTCTAAACAACAGAATATATTTTTGTCACGGCAGGTGTGGCTTTTTTTTTTTTTTGTGCTCCTCAGCATGTAATGGAAGAGTAATACAGCGGTTAATCCATCTGTGCTTTTAAAAATAATTGTGTTTCATTCTGTTAACGTTTGGATTTTTTTTTTCTTTCTTTTTGCGGTTGGATTTATAATCTCGATTACCAAAAAGATCACGCACAATCAACTACTCTTCGACAGAGGGTGCGTCGGTGGAACATATTGGTTGACGTGAAGAGTGACCATAAAGCTTTGATCGTTACATAAGCCAAGCCGTGCATGTATGTAATAAAATGGCTCATCAAGATGCAAAGGTCATAGTTTGAGCTTTATCCTTTGGTATTAAGGCCATATAAAGCTGTTGGTAGAGCAGTATTAGTGATGATATCACTCACAGCTGACAGAAGAGAGCCTGCAACTTTCCACACCACCTCCTCCGCCTCCTCCTACGAGGTTTAGTGGCTTTTTTTCGCATTGGGTTGCTGAGCGTACACCACCGAATCACAGCGTACGCCTGCATAAAGTTATGAATACCTTGCATTATACCACTGTAAACGGAAAAGTGTAGCGTCGATCTGAGGGAGGACGTGTTTACTAACAAATGTCGAGTCGAAACGTCCCGGGTTGATTCCCATCACGGGGTTTAAAAAAAAAAAAAAAGGGGAACCTCAAGGCAGTATTCTCAGGAATGCGTGTGGGTTTTTTTTTTGTTGTTGTTGTTGTTGTTGCTGTTTGGTTTTTTTGGGTTTTTTTCATCATTAGCAACTCATGACTGATCACTCTGTTCTGTACTAGAGTGATCAAATTTTACATCATATTGCCTTCATCTGTAATCTGTACAGCACCCAGAGCCGTGGGAAAAGGCTCTGTCTGACACTACAGTGCAGCGAATGATACAGAAAAACTGGGATGATTTCGGCTACCAGCAGAGAACACCAGTTCTGTTCTGCTGTCAAACGCTTTGAAATGCAGATTGAACATGTTAGAACTACAAAGACTTTTAGCTTGTAACAATGGGGGGAAAAAAAAACTGTTTTGTTTTTTTTTTAACTCGTGGCCTTCTCATACTTGTCATCTACTTTACAAGCAAAACGATTTTCACAGGTTTACTTCCGACAAGCTGTGCAATATTCATGCAGTTTTTGAAAACACTGCCTTTTTCATGGGCCTCTACAGTTTTTGTTGCCTGTGACAAGAAGTAGTTTAAAAATGTCATTGAAGGAAAGTCCAGATTCTTCTTTTTTTTTTTCTCTGAGCTGCAGCCTTCAGAAGCTTCAAATGATCATTAGCCCAACAAATGTCAAGGACATTAGCCGTGAAATTCTTCACTGGAGATTCTGTCGCTACTGAAGTCGTCAAAACAGTAGTCGTAGCATAAGATTGACGCACTGACAAGTGTACCAGTGTAGCAGTCATAACTCTTTGATATGTTAAGATTGAAATCTGTTCTACCAGATGGTCTCTCTTTTATACCTCACTCTACTCTGCTCTGGCAGATACACACTTCCCTACAGTGTAGCTTTTGGCCTCTCGTCGCAGAGCAAGCCCGGAATACTTACACGGGAGCTAAAATAATATTTGGTTTCATTTTAATTCCATTAAAGTTTAGTCGTGGGATGCTTATTTCCCTAGGACACCTCAGAGTGTCTTCTGTCGGTGCCCCCCCCCCCCCCCCCCCCCCCCACGCAGGCCTGCTAAGGCCGGTTTGCGGAAGTTGTCAAGTTATAGATTTGGCCGCGGTGTTTCAGGACGGATTGTAGCGTAGTCATGGCTGCTAAAGTGGAGAGAGGGTATCTGAAAAGACAGCAGGTTGGACATAGAAGTGGACTCTTTTTTTTTTTAATTCCCTTTTTCCCCTCCTTCTGCTCTGGTCAGCTGCGTCTGATTTCTTTTCAGTTTTTCTTCACACTTTCTCCCCCCCAAATTAAATTGCTGTCTTAAGTTCATTTTCTTGCGATCGCCAATGCCACTCAGCGCATCTGTTAGCGAAGGCAATGTTCGGCCAGATTTCTTAAACTCAAGAGATTTGGCATTGCTTTCGGTATGTGTAATCTGTCCACGCAGCCCCGTTTCCTGGAAAGAGCCCCGCGTGCGACAACAGAACAGAGCGTTAAGTCACAGATGAATTTTTTGCGGTTTTCTGAGAGACGGCATGACATAGAAACGAGTAGCAAGACGACTGTTTAAACGCCCGTAACACCGGTGCTTCGTGGCGTTGAACGTTTTTTTTTTTTTTTAGGTGGTCTCGCGCTGAGCTATTAGGACAAATGCTTCGTGGGACGGTGCTGAATTTAAGCACGTAAAGCTAGCATAAGCCGCGCTATTCCACGGTAAGCGTTTTAGAACGTCCCGTGGTTTTGAGCCATCTGGTTTTCCCTCATATTATTTATATATTTAGTCTCATGTCCTGGCTGTAGTTCTCTGAGCTAACTGGGCATGGTATAATGGTCATAGCAACCCGGCCTGTGTGTGTGGCTAACCCCTGCAGCAGAGGCATGCCCCAGGATTCAGGAAAAGTGAGTGAGGGCTGATGGGAGCAGAGTGCTGGGAGAGTCAGTGGGGGGGGGGGGGAGTTGATGGGTACTGTAACCTGATATTGTGCTGATTGAAGCATTGCTCTCTGTGTTCTTGTCACACACCATTAACTGCTAGATCGCTCTTGCAAGCGGTTACTCTCTAATTTTTAAGGGTTCCAAGGACCAGTTCTCAGAAAGTCTTACGGGGGCGGGGGGTGGCACAAGCGAGAGTCTGAGTCTTATGTGGTGAAGTCTGAAATGTCAACTGTTTCCCTCCAATTGTGTTCTTTATTGAAGTCTCCGCTTTAGGTGTAAGAGTGTCACCAGAATACATACACAATACTTCCCCTCCTCCACCCCAACTTGTATAGTCTTTTGAAATTGGTATATGTCAACTTTGAACGATTGATGGCGTTTAGCGGTTTCAGTGTCTTGTATAAACAGACGATCAAAAGAGCAGCGTGCTCCCTGATCCTGCCAAAGGGCTGCATCTAAAATGTGGTTTTCTTTGTTTTGTTTTTGTTTTTTTTAAATGTACATACACTAAAAAGCTACCATCTTTTCACTTGAAGGGCAGAGGTTGTGGTAAGCTGCTTCCAATGAAGATTTACCATCTTAACGTTACATGGTGCCTGAGCCCTAGGCCTGTTACGTCATGTCCAACATAGGCTAGATGTGGTTTTGCATTTTCCGGCTTTTATTTGAGGGTTTCCTTTTCGTCTCTCCTCTGTAGCGCCGTTAATACAGATTCATAGATGATTTGCCTTCGGTCTCATGACCCCTTCACAAAGGATAAGAGACTCTTCCGGAAACTTTGTACATTATCCACGCAAAAGCAGTATTTTTAGACTTTTTATGTTAAAAAACAAAAATCTATATCTGCTATTTTCTCATTTTGTTTTCTCTCTTCTTTTTTCCCGTAGGAACCAATCAAATCCAGAGCTCCACAGCTTCATTTGGAATATAGATTTTATAAACAGTTGGGAAATTCAGGTAAGTACTCCTCCCTGTCAGTTTATTTGATATTTTTCTAATAAACAGGAGGAGTCAGAGGTATAAGTATGTGTATGTGTTGCTATGTATGCATGTAAATTTGTGTGTGTGTGTGTGAGTGAGACAGAGTGAGTGTGGTTTTTGTTTTCATATGCTGACTGATGATGTGTACACCGCTTCCTTATCCTGTCTGTGTGTGTGTGTGTGTGCGCGCGCGCACGCGCTGTGTCTGTCTGTCTGGCCGTGGTGAACCGAGGGGGTGATGCTGCTCTTATGAAAATGTGATGGGTGAAAGTCGGGGGGGGGGGGTGTACAAACAAGCCGTGGTCCTCAGCACTACACGCTTTGGGACCGTCCCTTCTTCCCAGCCCCTCGTTAAAAGGGCACGTAATCGGCTGAATCACTGGTACGGGAACAGGTAGACGTCTAAATATGATCAGAAACGGGTGGAATCCCCGGCAGCGGAGAAAGGACAGAGAAAAAACCGATCTGAAGACAGAAGGCCCGACTAATGCGAGTCCTGACACCTCAAATGTGCATATCGAAATAGGTAAATGTCTTCAGGCCTAACCGCAATCACACAAACATGTAAGAATTTGTCAGCGAGGTGATTAACGCAGACAAACCAATCTCAGCTGTAAGTAGGTGGAAGCTCTAATGGCCTTTGCACTGAATCAGAGTGCCTGTGTGTTTTGCCTGCTAGCTGTTACATCTGGTTTTGTCAGTTGCTCGGAGATGGAGGGGTTTTATTTTATTTATTTTATTTATTTTTTGGTCGTGGTGGCGGCGGCGGTGTGGTTCTGTGTTCGGATAGGCAGGTGGGACAGCTGGCTATTTTCATTATAATTACCTTATATGTTACCGAACCAGAGACCCTGATCTTTGATCCTTTTAAGCCTCTAAATGAAAAGGATGAACAGCTTGGACAAATCCTGAGTACATCCATTTGATCACTGGACTGGAAGGCTGACTTGACGAATCATATCTCTCTCTCTCTCTCTCTCTCTCTGTCTCTCTCTCTCACACACACACACACACACAGAAACACAAACACACACACACGCGCGCACGCACGCTCTGACACATAGCCTAGACTCAGAGACCACACCACACCGCAATCCAGTGAAGTCATTCATTGGACGAATGTTATTTCCATCTCTGATCTCCCTCCAGCTTTTTCAGTGCCAGATTCTGAGCTGGCCTTGTGCTGTGATCTAGTGAGAGTGCAGGGGACCAGGGTTCTCCTGCAGTATTTATAGACACTGCTCTTCTGCCACGACCTGCCATTATCAAATATCTACTGTGCCCGCACGTCACTTGCTTTTTAAGGAAGGGCTCCAGTCTCCCAGGCGGTAGAAAACACAGGCACACACACGCACTCTCGCACACACACACACACACACACACACACTAAAGCTTAGCTCCAATGGCTTTTGTTTTCTGTTGTCAGGCTGTTGCTTTAGGGAACGTAATTACAGATGCTGTTTTTATCCATCGTCTACTCTGTGTGGTGATAGTGTAGATATGATTGCGTTGTATCCTAGAAAGGGGGAAAGGGGAAAAACTGCTTAAACGTGTCAATAGAATTCACCCGACACCAGCTCCGTTTGCATTTGCTGCGTCAGCTTTTTCTCAGGTTTGTCTCGTAACTAATTTTGTAGCTTTTTTTTTTTCCCCCAAACCCCTCGGCCGGTCAGCAGTTCTGAACGGCGTTGGCGACCTGAGATCCAGCCCACCCCCCCCCCCACCCCCCGTCGAAGAGTCTAAACCCTCTGAGGCGTTTCTGCTGGTGCGTGAAAACACGCCCGACCCCCTGGTCCCTGAGCCTTAACGGCAGGCAGGCGACCACGCAGCAGAACGATGCTGATAGGCCGAGGCTGAGATGGAGCCACCAGGGTGGAGCCGCTCCACACCACTGTGAGAAAGAAGCTTCACTTCCACCATCAATCAGAGCAGGCTGCTACACACAGACAGAGCCTGACAGTCAAGCAACCAGTAAATGATTAGAATCTCCTTGATTAACTTTTTTTTTTTTTTTTTTTTTTAAGCTTGAGTAGAATCGTATCCGTGCAGCCCCGCGGTATTAGCCAGAGCTGTAAGGATCAGAGGTTTGTAACAGTGCTAGTGTTTGCCTGGAAGCTAAGCGTCCACTAATCTATGGAGCGGTAATACTCCCCTGGCTGGAAAGGCTCCAAACCGAAGAGTAAGAGGTCTTATCAGGATATCTTCTCCTTCTACGTCAGAGGCCAAGTTTAACACACTGCAGAGTGGTTGTGTTACTTTCTCTCTCTCTCTCTCGCCCTTTTTTTTTTTTCTTTTCTTTTTTTCATTACACTAATCTGAGAGATTTCTTTCCCTCTCTCTCTCTCTCTCTCTGTCTCTGTCTCTGTCATGTGATCGTAATGGTGCACAAGGACACGTACCCTCTTCCACTCTTAGCGAGCATCTTAGACATCATACAGTTTTTATGTCACTTTGAATAATTGATGACACGGGCCCCTCCCTTTTTGTAAAATGAATAATGGCCAAGGCTCTTCTCATCCAGAAATGTAGTTCAGCGTAAATAGTTTAGTTCCATTATCATTAAAGCAGTATCCCGACTAAGGCCTTTTGCATAACCGTGTTTTCAGTGTACAGAGAGACAGGAGACAAGTTGTACCCTCCTGCGCTGACATCACATGCGATTTCAGAGGTTTATTCGCAGTCACTGACGTTCGAAAACATGAGATCCCAGCCCTCTCACAGAATCCTCTGCGGCCCGGTTCCCGTAACGGGCTCCTGTCGGATGGATCCGTTTTTTCGGCCGGACAGATAACATGAGCCCTCCGTTCTCTTTAATCAGGCAAGGGGCCTCTCGTCGGACCGGACCGATCACGTTTCAGTTTCGGCCTCCGCGGTCCTGAGCTAATGGAACCGGGGGCCTTGTTATCCTGTCGAGGACGGCGGGCGTCCTGAATCTTTAATGCACGCCGCAGGGCTCGGGCCCGGCCCAAACTCTGACGTTCCATCGCGCGCGCTGGAGCTCACGACCCCGAGAGGCCTCGTGTCCGATGACAATGGGTCCGGTTGTTTGCAGACAGTTCCATCTGTCATCTGAGAGAGCGTTCAGTTCGAGTGGCGTGAGAGATGGCAAAAAGAAAGACTGCTAAACGCTCTGCCTTTTTCCTGTAGTCGTTATATCCTTCTGTAAATAAATAAAGACATATGCAGGCAGAGAAATCAATAAGAAAATTATTACCTACATAACTGCCTCTCATTACAGGCCTCACGTCCTCAGGCAGAAATGTTTTGTTGTTGTTGTTGTAAGGGTGGATGATACTAGAGCGTTCCCTCCTGCAGCCTCGTTCTCACGGTGGGTCTCTTTGAGTCTCTTCGGTTCCTTTAGAATTTCAGAAATTTCTACCTCGACAACTTGCGTGTTGATATTTACAACTGGAGGAAGTGGTTTGACAAGATGCGGTTGTAATTTTCCCTGCTGATTACTCAGTAGACGCTGTGCGCAAGTCAAGATTAGGGCTCTGATGAGTCAGCTTCCTGGTTGCCGGTTTGCATACACATCCGTCAGAGCCAGCGTTCCCAGTCAGAGGGTCACTGTAAAGAGCAGACAGGTGTGTTTATGTGTAGGTGTGTTTGTGTGTGTGTGTGTGTGTGTGTATGCGTGTTTTGGCGTTGGTGTCTGTGTGTGTTTTTTGGTGTGTGTGTGTGTTGGTGTTTGTGTGTGTTTGTGTGTGTGTGTGTGTGTTTGTGTATGTGTGTGTGTGAGATATCTGCGGAGCCTCACTCTGGGGGAGTGGTGTATAGACCTGATCAGGAAAATCCTACCCTAATCCTGCCAGAGCTGGGCTTCTCTGCTCTGTCTGTGTCTGTGTCTCTGTGTGTGTGAGCCTGGTTTTTGGGACGACAGCGGCTGGATAGGAAGCCAGATACGCACCCCCCCCCCCCCCAAGAGAGCGAGAGCGGAATGAGTGACTCTTGCATGTGTCAGGGTGCCATGTCCTTTGTGTGCTGGCCTTCAGCAGTGGGGATCCTGAACGCATAATCTTCAAAGGGATTCTCACTCAACACAAGTATACACGATGATTCACAAATACTTTTTGTTGCACTCTAGACCTGCATGCACGCACAGACACCCATCCCTAACACACACACACACACACACGCACGTACATGCAACCTTTACTGTTTCAACCAGCTCATGTTGTCAGGTTTTCCTTGGCGAGCGGTGTGACTTCTGGTCTTAACGCTGATACCAGGAGCCCCCTTATCATTCACACATAGATGCCAGTGGTTCCTGCTGTGTATTGTGATAAAACACCACTCCCTCCTGTACACCTCCTACTTGGGAGGGGTGTTAAATTTGAGAATATGTGTGTGTTTGTGTATGTATGTGGTGTTGTTGTTCTGGGGGGGGGGGGGTGTTGGGTTGGGTTGGGTTAGGGCAGAACAGCAACTATATGTGTAATCAGCAGCTAGACAGACTGTCACCCTCACTCTCTGGCTTAGGAAACGGGGTGGGCCAGCTGTGGACCAACGGTGGAACTGTTGTGACGGCCCCCATGTGTTCTCCTCACGTTTTCATCACTGTCCTTATCCTTCTTTTCAGAGTGCGATTGTCTTAAACCACCACAGTCATAACAGCCAGTCCACAGCTGCAGTAGACGTGGGTATAGTCCCTTCACACCACTCCTCTAACTCTTCCTCTGTTGATTTGGTTTCAGAGGGAATTCCTCAGGTCTACTACTTCGGACCGTGCGGGAAGTACAATGCCATGGTATTGGAACTTCTGGGGCCCAGTCTGGAAGACTTGTTTGATCTCTGCGACCGCACCTTCTCCCTCAAAACCGTCCTCATGATAGCCATACAGCTGGTGAGCTTCTTTATCTCCCTCAGGGGTTTTTTTTGTCTTTCTTTTTCTTTTCTTTTTTTTTTTTGCCCTTGGCCTCTCCCGAAAACCACGTCGAAAGCGGTTCGGAATGTTCTCCAGAAGGTTCCGCGAGATCGCTTATCTCCCGTTTTTTTTTTTGCCCCCCCCCCCCCCCTGTCTCCAGATAACGCGGATGGAGTACGTCCACACCAGGAGCTTGATATACAGAGACGTCAAACCCGAAAATTTCCTGGTGGGCCGGCCGGGAAGCAAGAGGCAACACACCATCCACATCATCGACTTCGGGCTTGCCAAAGAGTACATCGACCCCGAGACCAAAAAACATATCCCTTACAGGGAGCACAAGAGCCTAACGGGCACCGCTCGATACATGAGCATCAACACGCACCTGGGCAAAGGTCAGTGCCGTTACAGTTACGTTTTCAACTCATCATGCAGTAAGCACTTTATTTATACCTTGTAAACAAAGCCAAAAAGAAAAGATGCATGTCTGTGCAGCTTTGCTGGTAAACCCAGACCTTAGACACAGTACACGCTGCATGGATGTTAAGTGCTGAAATCTGAGCGTTGAAGGAAGCGGCTGATATGTTGGACCGGGGTATCGATTTCTCTCCGCTCTGAAATGCAATGTCCACTCTTCCAGAACAAAGCAGAAGGGATGACCTCGAGGCTTTGGGTCACATGTTCATGTACTTCCTGCGAGGCAGCCTACCATGGCAGGGCCTGAAGGTATCCGATTTCATTATTGTCTCCAGCGACCCCCGCTGACCACTCCCCCCCCCCCTTTTACCACCACTGTGTTAAGTAACACTTAGTCGCTAGGCTAGCCGGCTTCATTAACGTGACAAACGCGCGTTACTGTGGAGTGACTCCCGTTCTTTACAGCCAAGACTCGCACTGCGGTTTAGCTGTATACGTCAACTTCACCGCTTGACTGTTTTGATCACCATGGAGATGTAATTGTAGTTTTATTGTAAACATTCCATAAGGAGCGTCACAAACTGCGTGATGTCACGCTTCGTTGAAAGTGTTGTATGTGTTGACTTGAAAGAGGAAGTTTGTCTGTGTGTTTAGGACTTTGGTTCATCTTAGTTTGTTTCCACACTTTTTTTTTTTTTTTTTAAACTCGTGAGTCAGCTCTGTCTATTCAGGCACGTCAAAATACTCGTTTTTTTGGTTTGTTTTTGTTTATAAATCTCGTGTGACTTCAGAGCACAAGGGTGTCAGGAATTTGCCCTAAAGTAAAACCGCCTGACGCTTTGGCGTTTCCATTGTTTTCCTATTTTTTTTTTCCTTAAGTTGTTTAGTTGACTGTTAGGAAGAAATTCGCACAAAATGGTTGTTTTCGGAAGCGTCGATTAGTGACATAGGAACGCCCTTGGTCGTATCTGCAATTCTGTGATGTGTGTCAATTTCATGAGTTTTCTGATCTTGTGTGCATTGGGACTTAGAGAATCTGAGCTGTAAGATGGTAAATGTTCATTTGACTTATTTATGTATATTTAACACCCCCTCCAGGCGGACACGCTGAAGGAGCGATATCAGAAAATTGGGGATACCAAGAGAGCAACACCGATTGAAGTTCTCTGCGAAAGTTTTCCAGGTGGGTGCTGTAGTTGTCATGATATTTTTTTTTTTTTTTGACCATGCCAGACCCCGTGGCGTTGAAGTATTGTACAGTGGCTTTGAATAACCGACAACCCAACCATGTCTGATCCCCACACAGAGGAAATGGCCACATACCTGCGCTACGTGAGGAGACTGGATTTCTTTGAGAAACCAGATTACGATTACTTAAGGAAACTCTTCACCGACCTTTTCGACCGAAATGGCTACGTCTTCGATTACGAGTATGACTGGGTCGGCAAGCCTCTGGTGAGTTTGTCATTTCTTATTTCTCCTTTTCTTTCTTTCGTTCTTTCTTTCTTTCTTTCTTTCTTTCTTTCACCGCAGAGTTTACTAATGTACCACTTCCTTGTTTTTCTTCACAGAAACAACCACAAAACTGTATAGAAAAAGAAACAAAATCTGTCAGTTCTGCAGCTTTTTGAGTTCTTTCAGGAAGCATTACGATCCACACTCTCCACTAAAGTGTGTTTAAACTCAGTGAGAAGTGCCTTGTGTAAGACAAGGGTGTGATTTTTTTTTGTTTGTTTGTTTCATTTGTTTGTTTCCCACACAGCCCACACCCATTGGCCCGACACCCAGTGACACGCCCCAACCCAGCAGCCGAGACAAAGCTCAGCAGCAGACCAAAAATCAGGTGAGTCTGGCATTCCCCGTACCCCCCCCCCCCCAGACAATACTGGGACCCGCGCCTCTCGTCTCCACGGAGATCCCCGTGGCCGAGAGCGGACGCCCACTCCAACGCCCACCGTACGCCCCCCCTCTGTGCGGAGAGACGTAATCACCCCACTTACGTGGCGGTCTTTCGTCGCTCTCCCTAAACCGTCTTCATTTCCAGTTGGTCCTTACACAACAATCACTTACGCAGACTAAGGCCTTCTAACAAATGGTTTCCTTATTCATGCTTGATGAAGGACCGTCTCCTGATTTATAAACACGTCGAGTTTTTGTTCTGTTTTTTTTTTTTAACCTTTCATTAGTGGGAGAACCAACCGCAAATGAAAATCCGCCCAGCAATAACTAACCAGAGCCATTTAAAAAAAAAAAAAAAAAAATGCATGCAAACAACATGCATTTGGGTCCATTCCCTGTTAACTGAGAGAATGAAATGGATTATATTATTATTTTTCAGATTAAATTGATTAAACCTTACGCGCCACATCCCTAAATCCCTAAATTTTATGATTGATTTTGAGATTAACGCAATGTTTTATATAATGAATTTTTCAGTATTCAGTATAATGCCCTGTACAAAGCTAAGATCCCAGCAGTAAGGACTCGCGGGTTCGGAGGTTTCGGTGTCAGGGTGGAGAAGTTAGACTTTAATTCATAGGGAACGCAAAGTTAAGAGACAACAGGTGATGTGAGTGATGGTGTCTCTTGTAGTAGCATTCCTGATTGTGGTCCCTCATTTTGTTTTCTGCATGATTTTGGTGGGTTGTTTTAGTTTTCTACTTTTTATGTCCTCTCTTTCTTTTTTTTTTTTTTTCTTCCTTAATTAACGTAGTGTCTTAATAACATGCCTGCTTCTGCATGTGAAATAGCATCTGTAATTTTTTTTATTTTGTTTTGTTTGTTTGTTTGTTTGTTTGTTGAATCACCACAACCCCCCCCCCCCCCCCCCCCCCCCCCCCCCCCACACACACACATCACAACCGCTACCTACCCTTCCATGCCCCTTCACATAATGCCTTTCCACTGTGCTGTGGGGGTCAGTCGCCTGAACCCAAAGGAAATGAGTCCCATCCCACTCCAGTGACCAATAAGGAGACCTTGGGTTCACATCTGACAGCTGATAGGCTGGGGGGCTCTGCACAGGTACTGCTCCGCGCATGGTGCTAGCATGGCTGTGTCTGCTCTCGCTTTCTCTCCCTCTGTTTGTTTGTGTGTGTGTGTGTGTGTGTGTGTACACTGTGTCATTTTTCAAAACCCTTAGCTCACATGCTTCAGGCTCACAAACACAGCACTACAAGGAGGCAGTGTGTGTGTCGTCGCCAAAAAAAAAAAAAAATCCTTTAGTGAAATGTTTAAACACGAGACAGACTAGACTTTGATGGTCTGAAATGTCTGGAGAAAAGAAGCTTTGTTTCTTGTTCTGAGTTTTGCAGCAGTTTATTCTTATTAAAAAAAACTCTGCCTGGTTCCTCTGAAGATTTAAGTTTAATATGTGAAGTAATTAGGAGGCAGTAAGTGCTTTGTTAGCCTTGTGAACCCTGTGTGCCATCTAGTGGCCGTAGTGTGAAGTACACCCCAAAACAAGCTCTTTGAATAGGCGATTCATACATTATTAGCTAGAAGTGCCTTAGAGTTGAAGTAAAGGAACCGTTTTCACAAGTACCCAATAAGCTACACGTCCCTCTGAACGTCGGGAAGTTCTCACCGAAGTCTTAGATATAACATGTACCCAAGTGATTTCTTTATAAACTGAAAAATCGCCATGTCAAACTTAACCAAAAAAAAAACGGTTTTCCTGTTTCGTGAACTCAGACTTTTTTGATTATGTTTTTGTATGACACAGAAATGAATAAATCTGAACTTCATTTTGTCGCGGCTAGCGCGCGGGAGCGTCTCTCACTCGATTTGCTTTGCCCGCCCGTGCAGGTAATGAGCTCGACGAACGGAGAGCTAAACACCGACGATCCGACCGCAGGACACTCCAACGCTCCCATCACTGCGCCCACCGAGGTGGAGGTGGCAGACGATACAAAGTAAGCATAACACCACCCTCCCCCACACACACCTTAATCTGTCAGTTTCTGTCCAATATTGACAGCGTAACGGTACTTCGACGCCTTTTGAAAGACTTTTGAAAGTGCGGTTGTTAAGTGGCGTGTTCTTCCGTGCTTCCAGGTGCTGCTGTTTCTTCAAAAGAAGAAAGAGGAAAGCACTCCAGAGACACAAGTGAAGAGCGAGACTTTTACGGAGAACTTGAAACATTCTGGTCACTGTCAAGTTTTAAATGGAGGCAAATTTCACAGATTCCCTTTCCCCTCCTATTCATCTTCATCTTGTTTTTTTTTTTTTTTTTTCCCCTCTCTTCCTCTCTCTCTCTCTCTCTCTCTCTCTCTCTCTCCTCCTTCTCTCTGTCACCCTTTCTTCTTTTCGTAAAGCGATCCTCCACCGCTGGAGCGCAAAAGGACCGTTGTTGGCTATACAACAGACTGTGGTTCCTTTAAAAAAAAAAAAAAAAAGAAAAAAAAAGAAAGATACATAAGTCAATGTGTAAAAAAAAAAAAAAGAAGAAAAAAAAAAAGAGGGAGAGGTTGAGAAAATGTACAAAAAAAGAAAAAAAAACAATACATGAACACAGTGATGTGAAATGATAACAAAACAAAAACAAAACAAACCAGTGCTGTTTGAAACAGTGGTTATATTCTAGATTCCATGCTGAAAATGTAATGTTCAACAACCATTGATTTTTGGAGGGGGGAAGATCAATGACTCAATGAAAGAGTTAAATTGTTTAGATATAGTCCTTATTCGTGGGAATCTGGAGAGCAAGAGAGAACTTTACTAATAATAACCGTGAATCAAGAAAGCAATGGGAAAGCATTCATCTCAACCAGAATTTGAAGAGATTGTTTTTTCTTTTTTTTTTCTTTTTTTTTTTTGTAATTTACTCTTTGGTTGTTCTCACAGATGACTCCTTGGGTTGAAAGCAAACTTTTACATTTATGTTGTCTTTTTTTTTTTCTTTTGTTTTTCCTGGAATTTGATTTTTATTTTCTCGTTTCTGTTCTTCTGTCAACGTGGACTTTGTAGCACAGTCACTGGCCTCAGGTACTGTGGAGGAATGAGAGACAAACAGATATTAATCTCTCTACTTACTATTGCACTTTTGGAAAAAAAAAATAAGAAAAAAAAAACGGTGATATTCTGGGCTGGAAATTAACAAAAAAAAAAAAACAGAGAGAAAACAATAAAGACTGGTTTTAGGAGGATTCTTATTTGAGGGTGACATCTATACAAGGGCCGAAATGTCCATTTTAGGAAAAAGAAAAAAAAATATGTCTCTCAGTTTTATTTCTCACATCAGAATAATTTAGCAGGAAATCATAGTTTGTGCCTTTCCAAGTAAAATGTTTAAAGCTCAAGCTGAAGTGTCCCGCAATGACATTTTATCTGAACTGTGTCAGTGAGTGTTAATGGTACACTGTGTGTGTGTGTGTGTGTGTGTGTGTATGTGTGTGTGTGTGTGTGTGTGTGTATGCATGTGTACAATGTGTGTATGCTTGCACCACATAAAAATATATATGTACGTGAGCACGCACACACGTGTGTGTGTGTGTGTGTGTGTGTGTGTGTGTGTGTGTGTGTGTGTGTGTGTGTGTGTGTATGTGCATTCTTCCAAAGAGGATGGGCTGTAACATCCCAGCAGCCTACTGTGTGGTCCTTTGTTTTGGCCGTCAGTCCCTTAGTCCAACACGTGTGTGTGTGTGTGTGTGTGTGTGTGTGTGCGCGCATGCGTGTGTGCGTGCATGTGTGCACTCTCCTATGCTTTGACAATCAAAAACCTTCAGAAGTGACACATATTGAATGTGTTTTCACAAAAAAAAACCCCAACAACTTTTTCTCTGGGCAAATATTTTCTGTCTTCATGAATTTTAGATGCTAGTAGTTTTCACACTGCAAGTTTTCAGCTGTTGTTTGAAAATTACAGAAAGTATTTATTTCCCCATTTGCCCAAAACTTGCCTCTCGACATTGTCTACACTGTCAGGAATGCTACCTGTCACAGGTGGACAAAAAAAAAAACCTACTCACTTTCTCTCCTTTATCTTAATGATAATATTGTCTCTCACAGGGACTCTTACATAAACATTGTAAAATACTGTTTTTGTTTGGGTTTTTTTTTGGTTTTTTTCCTTTCCTGGCCTAATATGATAAGTGAATATATCATTACTGTTGTCCATTTTCCTTTAGGATTTAAAAAGTGCTTACTTTGAAATATCATTATCTGTATGCAAACATAAGGAGTTCGAGATGAAAGTAAAAGGTTGCATGTTCCGTTGAGTTACACTGCGTAGCCCCAGAGCTGAGGCAGATATGATCAGGTGTTTCCCCCCCTCTTCACTTTAACAGTTTCACAGCTTGTTCAGATCCATGTAACCCTATTAATCAGTGTGATGCAGTCATTCAATGTTGATAAACTGGTATCTAAAAAAAAAAAAAAAAGAGGGATGGTCCCTTTGGTACCGTTTCACTGGAACAAATGGGTTTATCTGTGAAGTCAAGTATCTGACATTGGGGGAACTCTCTGGAATGTATGCATCCAGTTTCGGCTCACTAGCATGTGAGTTAGTGGAGTATTCTCCCTCAGTATAAACTTGCACAGAGAGAGATAGAGAGAGAGAGAGAGAGAGAGAGAGAGAAAAGCTCATATGAATGCAGTCAGCTCCATGCCCATATTAATCTTACTATTAAGTGTCACTCATACATTGTAAAGTTGTATGGATCTGGCACATAATGAAATAATGAAATCTACTGTGATTGTAGATGCAGGATGAGTCATTAAATGTATCTGATATGGTTAAAAGCCATCGACTTAAATATTGAGATCAGTTAGTATGAGATCACATCACTTTGGCTTCATTACATAATTTGTAAATAAAGTATCTCAGGCTGGGTTACGAACGATGAAAAAATGGGTTTTGTATAGAGTCAATTAAATACCCTGCTGTATGTAAGCCTGGACTTTACTGTTGATGTTTCTTCATTTAGCAGAAACTCTTAAGCCAGAGCGATTTACAAAGAAGCACATGCCGCATGCAGTGAGTCTGTAACGTTAAATAAACGCGGCTTCCCGCAGGTGCGGTATTCCAAAGGAAGGTGATTGTAACTTGGAGCTGTAAGGTACATTCAGTGCCGACACCACAGGTAACTTCCAAATAAAGGCAAAACCAGAGTAAAGCAGGGGTGAAAAGCCCACTGAAAGCATATGCTTCTCCACAGTGTAGTCCCAGTGTTACTTAAGCAATTAACAGTCAACGATTCAGAGCATCGTGTGTGAAAATGCGAAAATGCTGGGCGGGTCCATTTGCCAATTATTTTGACTGCCACGGGATGAAGGAAGAGATTTCGGGTGACTTCAGAAAAGGGAAGATTGTATGGGGACGTTTGAAACAAACATCTACTGAAGATTGCTCATCTGGGGGGTATTCCAGAAAGCAGGTTTAGTGAAAACTCAGAGTTGGTTAACTCAGAGCAAGTAGAAAACCTCTTAATAGAAGAGCCCTATGGCTTCATTCTCCTAGCAAAACGAAGCCATAGGGCTCTTCTATTAGGAGGTTTCTTACTTGCTCTGAGTTAACAAACTCTGAGTTTTCACTAAACCTGCTTTCTGGAATACCCCCCAGATGAGCAATCTTCAGTAGATGTTTGTTTCAAACGTCCCCATACAGTCTTCCCTTTTCTAAAGTCACCCGAAATCACTAAACTCGCTGAATGCAAACATCAACCTCGAGTACAAAAACAGAGTGTTTCATCCATAACAGTCCGTAAAGAACGTCACAGATATGGATTCTGCGGTAAGGCTGCTCTTGATCACCCCTTGTTACATCACAAATGCACGTTGGTGAATAAAGTAGTGGGGGGAAAAAAAGCACGTGCATTGTCACTGAGCTCTGGAGGGTGGGGAGCCCATGATCAACTGAGTCAGCTTTCTGCCTGTTTTCAGCAACTGGATGAGAGTGTATTTGTGGAACATGACACACAGACCTGACTGACTGGAGTGTTTTGTTTGTCGCGGCGAAGGGCTCTGGCAACTCTGTGATGTGGTTGGGTGTATTTTCCCGCCGTGGCATAGGTCCTCTAAACACTTTCGAGAGCAAGCTAAATGCTCCTAAATACAAAGCCATTCTACATGATCAGCTTTAGCCTACGTTGTAGCATTTCTATCCTCACCGGAGTGGCCTCTTCTGGGACAATGCGACTGTACAAGAGTACTCATCAAATGGTTTGATGAGCATGATAACAACGTAGACCATAAACCGTGGCTGCATCGGTCAAGAGACATCAGAACGGTTGAACACCAGTGTGAGATTCTAGAGTAGTGCCTGACAATCCATTTTCTACCACTGTCAACAAAACAGCAAAGGTCAGAACCTCTCAGTGAACAGTACTATCTTCCCCCCCCTTCAATAGAGTTCCAGACTCTCACAGAACTAAATCCAAAGGCCGCCCACCAATGTTCTGATGACTCAGATTAGCCTAGTGGTCCATTAAAACACTCTATGTTGTCGTTTCCTTTATTTAAGAAGTCGGCTGAAGGTGAGAAACCGCAACAGCGCTGCAGTGACGGGGACATGCAAGACAAACAGAGACATTCTCTGTCGTGCTGGAAGCAGAGAGTGTGAAGGAAACAAAGAGTTGTGTCATCAGTGTAGAACTGATTAAAAAAGCATGATAAGAGAATCCAGTGGTCACGATTCCTGTACAGTAGCTCACAGCCTGATTCATGTGGAGGATGTCATTCAGTAACAGCTGAGAAGACAGCTGGTTAAGTACTGCACATTTTTTTTTAGGTTAAAAATAAAGCAGAGAGAACCTGGCCTATAGTTTATGACTGTAGTAGGGTGGAATGATGTCCATATTCAACTTTTTGAGATGTGCGGTCAAAGTAATGGTGAATGGGAATGTTACCAGGCTACTGACGAGAGGAGCTGATCAACGTAGCGGGGGTGAGAAATGTGTCACCGGGCACTGTACGAGGACACGTGATTATAGCTTCTGCAAAGCTGATTGGCTGTCGCAGAGACCACCTGCAACAGACAGTTCAACGGAAATAGATCTCTCAGAGTGTAAGAGGTTGAAGTGGTTATGCAAATGAGAACGCTGCTATCTGCAATAACAACTGCAACAGTTTTTAGGAATACAGTATGAACACATATGTGCAGTAGGGCATATGAAGCTATTTATTGAACAATTCTTTCTGCCACTTCACAATGAAATTACTGCGGACAAACTCCCCTGTCTTGACTCTCTTGTCTTTTTACGACGAAGTCTCCTGTGACAGCCTGAGATAAAATGAAAAAGCCAGTCCTTATTAGCATGGGCATTCTGTCTAAGTAACTAAATAAGTAAATGAAGAAACTAAAACCTTACGGCACTATGTGAACAAGCACAGAACAACTTCAAAATAAAGACTGTGTATTCCAACCTAAGGCAGCAGTGCACCTAGTTTGATCATTTTAGAAACAAAATCCTCCACCTAGGATGATAGGGGTATTAAAATCAATAGTTTTATGTATCAGAAATGAAGAGTGAGTTGTGGTTTGCTGTACTGTACAGTGTAGAGCTTTTAATTCACTATCAAGTTGGTATAAATCTGCTGTTCTTTTGTGTCTGAACAGGGACTTCCGTGGTCATTCATTCATTTTACGTACAATTTCTACGTGGAATCCCAATTTAAGATTCATTTACTTGCATTTTTTAAATCAATGAATTCTATTAGAAATGATAGCTGACGGTGTAACAACCAGTCGACCTGTATGACGTCACTGTAGTTTTGTTATTGTGAGTTTTTAAACAACCGTTTATAGCCTATGCAGGACCAAATGTCGTGAGACAAGAATAGCGATTTTTGAGTATGAGGACGAATCTCATGACATCACGTGGTCTCCTGGAGTTTAAACAGCTTCTCTTTTTTGTGGTGGAATTAGGCCGGCTTGACATTACAAAAGCTTCGTCAGACACAGACCGTGCGTTGCTCAGCTATCAGTCACGATCGGATTCGTTCGTTTCGTTGTTTATGGTTCTTTATGGACTTTATGGGTAATATCTGCCCATTTAATTTTTAACTGTATAGGCTACCTACAGCAAGCCCCGGTGTCTTTATGTAGTCTATTCAAACAAATGGAAACACCACACACCGCAACGACCAGTATTCGATTTGTAGGGGGATGAGGGAGTATCCCATCCCCTTTGTTAGCAAAATGACCAAAATGCATCTTCCCTTATTAACCTGCCATCCCCCAATAGACTTTATAGAGTAGTGTCAGTGACCATTGGGCCTTCCCACCTGTTAAAAAATAACAAATCACCTACTGGCAACAACCTTGTATAACAATTGATGGGAAGAATAACCAAGTAAACAAGAGGACTGCACGTTTTATTTTTATTTTTTCTTCTGTACGTCTTGAGTGGCACATATTTGCAAATACATATTTGCGACGTTTTGTCTGCAAATGCACGATGTATTTATTCATTTTTAACAACACAGAAATACTTACATGAAAAGACCTCTGGCCTGTATCTTGAATCTTGTGTCTTGACAAACACACCAGCTATGGCCTTTGCGGTTAAATGACGTTCCATATTTACGCAGCACCACAGGGGTCAGGGGGTGATGTTCTGAAAGGAAGTGAAACTTTGTGCAAACTCTGACTGAAAAAAGAATGGGCACATCTGCTAAAATATCTTCCATATGGCATGACACGAGTGCTTCTAACCACCTGACAGTATGCAGTGGCTACAGCCGGATGACCTCATTTACCATTTACGTGTGTCATGCATATCAAACACATGTAAACAAACTCTAGGTGGCAACCATCGATCAGTGCCAACTCGGCTACCAAAGATTAGAAGACGCGCCATCATGATGAAATTAATAATGTCGACAATAGATCACAGCAGAGTTTGAACTGCCGAAACACTCACGATTAAGTAAAAACTGTGTGTTTATATTTCTTGATTTCTGTAAAATTTACATGCAAATATGAGTGCTTGCTGCGCGCTGTGGTTTCGAGTTAGTCAGTGCAGAAGTTACATGGGTGGTATTGTTGCTTCTCCTTAAAGTGGGCGTTGGGTAGGCTAATAAAAGCAAAAACTTCTAAGCGTCACAACGCATTGCCAACGGTCTCAAAAGCGCTAAATCTCAGTCTAATACCGACGTTTCGGTTTTGTTTCAAGATTACTGCACACGCTAAACCTTTTCAGATGACCTCTCGCAGGGAGACCGGGTTCCCAGCCCTAAACTACTAGAGTTTCGATTTTCTTCTTTGTAGCAAATGAAATGAGTTTTGCTGGATGAGTTTTAAATCAAACATGGAACTTGTGTGAAACCGAGGATTATTAACGGCGTTATTACAAATTCTTGAGGATGATGCTCAATTTGTTAATCACGTTGTGTCCGCACTTAATTAAATGCACATTATTTAGGTAGTTACTTATTAGGCTGCAGACTTTTTAAAAAATTAATTGTTGCTGTTACACCATTCTGAGGAAGAATTTCGAGATGTCTGATCCATTGAACCTTCCCATCTGGAGGCGATTGAGCTATGCGGTTGGTCATCTCTTGAACGATCTCTGTGCTTCTATGTGGTTTACATATCTTTTAGTCTACTACCATTCAGTCCTCGGCTTCCACGACACGAACGCAGGTATTCTGCTACTTGCCGGTCAAATTGCGGATGGAATCTGCACGCCTCTTGTCGGGTACGAGTCGGATCAGACTGCAGGATGTGGAAACTACGGGAAGAGAAAGACATGGCATTTATTGGGTAAGATTTTCATTTACGATTTGGCTGAAGAAAGACGTTTTGGAAAGTGGACGGTTTCGTGTTCTCCCCTTGGCTATCGTACATAAATACCCTTTATATTAATGTATTTTATTTTTCACATGGCCATGTTTATTTTGAGCGCACACAATACACTATTGCATCTTTCTATCCTCATCTCTCTTTCGAACGTAAACGTCTGTCTAAACGAGTTATCAAAACTCATTTATCTGCTGTCAATCATTTCACATATAGACACGATGTCTGTTCAGTCTTACAAACAAAACGGAGGGGACTCCTGAGGATGCATGTATAGCACTGATAACGGTGTGAGAGGGTACAGGTTTAGGGGTTGATTTTTGAAACTGAACTTTTATCGAAGTTAAACTCGCTGTGTCCCTCTACAGGTACTATCAGTGTGTTCGTTTCCTTCCCATTCATTTTTAACCCGTGTATGGGATGCGATGAGAATACGCCACAGTGGGTGGGTCTCACATACTTCATCCCCTTCATCATCATCTTCCAGTTCGGCTGGGCCGCCACCCAGATATCTCACCTGTCTCTCATCCCAGAGCTTGTTCCTTGTGAGCATGCCCGCGTGGAACTCACTTCATACAGGTGATACTTTCTCACTTTGCGTTTTCTGAACAAGAGAAACAACACATATGTGTTTAACTGCTTATTCTGTAGATTTTTGACATGTTAGACCTGACCAAAAGCCATGATCAAAACACATGACTTGCTAGGATCATCCTGTCAGCAGATATAACCGCCAGACAAAGCCTTTAAAAAGTAAAAAAGGAAGTGCTTGAAAAAAAACCCCAGATGTTTCCTTGTATTTTGTCCTCTATCAATCAGTTCTGGAACTTTAAGGGAATACCAGTTTCCACTTAGCTGCCTGGTGGGAAAACCCCATAATTAGGCACAGTTCTTTCCCAAAGCTCCAAGTGTAGAGCTACAGCCCCGAAACGAAAGTAACGTCAAAACCTATGAAGCTCAAAGTCACATAAGGCAACACACTGTGATACTAATATCTCCACTGCACAGCACATGCAATAACTGTGATCGTTGTGTTTACGTTACAGAAGTTAATTTGCTGTCTTTCCTGTTAAGGTACGCTTTCACAGTGGTGGCTAATGTTACGGTGTATGCAGTGGCTTGGATTTTATTCCACTTCCAAGCTCAGCAGTCAGCTGACCCATCCGTAACCGACAGCCTGAGCCGTGCTGACATCCCCGTGTTCAGGGTAAAAGTCCTAAGTAAAAATATCGGGGTAGTCTGAAATGTGGTATCCATTAATTCAAGATGCTTTGTCGTAGCCGTAGCATAAATGTGTAATTTGTATGATGTTTCAGAACAGTTTATTACAAATAAATATAGAACAATGTTGAGCATTTCACTGATGCGTAGCTTGTTTCCCCTACATTGGTCACGACATACATATTGGTGACTTTTCACTCTGACTGAAACAGTTTACAGAAACAACAATAGTGTTAGTACCATTTACTGTTAGTAAGTTAATGAGGCATATTATGACAGTGAGTCCCATTCAAACCAAAACTTTCTAAATCATTTCTGTTGGGCCAAAGTTATGATGTTTTCTTTAACTGACTGACTTTAAAATCTAGCAGAGAGGAAATCTCTACGATGCAAAACAGTGTCAGTTCCGGTTCATTATGCTTTTCTCTTATTGGCTATCCAGCTTGTCGTCAATCATTATCATCATTATCGTCAATGTACTACACATATGACACATTAATATTGGAGGTAACAAAGCTAATATTTAAAAAAAAGAAGAAGAAAGAAGAAGAAGAGGAAGAAGAAGAAGCTTTTAAGGACAATGTATTAAATGTTCTATATTTTTTTATTTCTCTGATGCCATTTCTAAACAGAACCTAGCCTTAATTGTTTTGGGCATCGGGGCTTTGTTTTCTGTCATATTCCACGTCGGCACGCGTGAGACGGTCCGGGACCAGGCCAGGACAGGGCAAGATGAAGAACGTTCACAGATCTCGCACGTCTCTCCAGCCAAATCCGTCCTTCGGTGGAAACACTGGCTGAAAGAGCCTGCCTTCTATCAGGCCAGTATCTAAGTTTAGGTCATTTTCACATCCACTTCTTTGGAACTGAGGCTGATATATTTACTGTCAGGGGCTATTAAGGTGGAGCAACAGTTCTACTGCTTTTGTGAAGTCTTACTTAATCTCTATCTAGATCGAGATTCCAGAGAACAACTGCTTTGTAAAATCAAGAACTTGCTCTTGTTCCTTTTGTACAAAATAACTGAAACATCTAATGCTTTTTTTCCCCTTTTTTTTGCAGGTTGCTTTGCTTTACATGTGCACACGATTAATTGTAAACCTATCCCAAACTTACATCTCTATGTACTTGACTAACTCCTTACTTCTGCCAAAGGTAGGATTGCATTTTTATCACTCAATGGTAAGAGAGTTTGTGAGAATGAACTGTTTGACTGAAAATGTGAATGTGATTTATGGCGTTTATCTGCAGAACTACATTGCCACAATTCCTCTGGTGATGTATGTTAGTGGATTTCTTTCTTCTTTCGCCATGAAGCCTGTCAGTAAACGGATTGGCACAAGTGTGAGTGTTTTAGTCTTGTTCCTGTGCTTTTTCCCCCCCAACTGTAGTCAAATAGGTGTAATTATTTTGTTGATAGATTTAGTCAAATTCAAACTTGAACACAGAGCAATGTGTACTTTAAGCCAGCGATTCTCAACTCCAGTCCTGGAGGCCCCCTGCCCTGCGCGTATTTGTTTCAACTCTTCATTACCACGGTTAATTGAGCTAATTAATCAGTGGATTGATTAATTGATCAGTGGAATCAGGTGTGTCAGTCCTGAGTTAAAACAAAGATGTGTGGGACAGTGGGCCCCCAGGACTGGAGCTGAGAATCACTGGCTTTAAGCTACGTTGAGCATAAATAGATACAGAGCACGAATATCCTTCAGTATAAGGGTAATAGTGGCATGTAATTTGACATGAAATATCGTTGTAAAACAATCAAACGAACAAACAAACACGAGATGACGTATTTGCTTTTTTTTTCTAGCAAATTTAAATTCCTCTCTCTCTTAAATCTTATAAAGCTTTGAAGTAAATTATAACGTTTCAATTTAAACGTCGATCTAGTTTTTCGTGTAACCATTTTTACTTTCTTATGAAAGTGAACATTTTTTCATTTCTTATAAAAGAAATTCTGCCCTCTGCCTTTTCAGATGACCTATATTGCAGGCGTTGCGTTGATTCTGGCGTTTTCTTACTGGGTTTTGGTTGACGTGAAGATGGGCAGACTGGTGTATGGAGCTGCGGTGCTATTAGGGGCGGGATCTGCCATCATACTAGTCATGTCACTCAGCATGACTGCCCAGCTGATCGGAGATCAAACGGTAAGATTCTCATTCACTTCTTTACGCTCTCACACCCTTAACTCCTTCTGTTTAATTGAGAACAACAGCAAAACAAAACAAACTTTTCTCTTTTGGCAGCAAAGTGGGGCCTTTGTGTACGGAGCCATGAGTTTTACTGATAAGGTGGCTAATGGCCTTGGTGTGATGATCATACAAGCTCTCCATCCTTGCCAGTGAGTAAATCCATCTCTATGTCAGACTCAGTCTATAATGACTGACTAACAGCTGAATGCTTCGAGAGCAACAGGTGTTTCCATTTGGGACGTATGACCGCATTTAATGTTCAATCCGTCTTGAGTTCTTGTTGTCAACGTATTTTCTGGGGCATAGTTCTCTGGAGCAAGCTGTCTTTATCATTTTCCTCACATCTGCTGTTGTGTGTTCATTGTGGTTTACAGTTCGCCACAGTGCTGTCCTGACTGTGTGTGGTATTATCACGTCGTTATGGTTACTGTAACCGGGGGCGTTGGTGTTGTTGCTACACTCGCTCTGTGCGCCATCCTCATTTGGCCTATCAGGATCCGCCAGCGTGAGTATCTGAATCGCAAACTGTGTAGAAAACGCTTTTAAGACACATCATACGTTGTGTTTTTGTTTGTTTTCAAATCTTGTAAAACGTCAATGTATCAATGTATCTCTATTCAGGACGGACGGGGGATGTAGATAAGTCTGTTGGGAAATCTGGTTTGTTGACAGGTGAAAAGTTCACCATTATCTGCATTGTCATGTTAATGTAACGTTATACTCTGCGGTCTGTGTTGGGTAACGACGAGAGCATTAGTGCACTTTTCTCGGTCTGTCTCCCTTTTTCCGTCTGTTTTACTCGCAGCGTCTCTGACTCGCAGCGTTGGTTTGCCTTCGTTCTCATGTTTGTCCTGCATGGTCCGCGTCTTTTGTCACCTTTGTCGTGTGTCATGTCGGATGCGTCCGTTTTTATTCCTGTCCAGCAAAGTCATAGGACCCTTTCCTTTCGCTCCTCCCTCACAGCAGAACTAAGACTTTGATTTTTTTTTTTTTTTCCTCATACAGATCCTGCCGTCATCCGTGGTCTGATGGGAGCCAGCAGGGAGGACACGGAGGCCTGGGGCGACCACGCGGCTGTGAACTAACACTGAAAGGTTCCCTAACGGGCGCCGTCTGCTCTCCGCTGTCCCGGCTCATGAACATACCCAGGCGCTAACTTTGCGCACGGAGACATGGGACAGTATGATTCAAACTGCACATGCAGACTTCAGAAGCACACTATTGTCATGAGCGGACATTTCCATGCCGTTTATTTCTACCTTTTGACTACTGTGTTTTCATTTTTTTTGTCTTGTGTGGAAAATCTCTAAGGTTGACTAGAGATAAGATGTCTATGCCAAGATAGGCAGAACAATGCAAGTTGAAAAACTGGATGTTCAGGTATTGCCTGTGTAATATAATGACAGCTGAGAAAGGGGACAATCGATCATTGATCCTTTTAATTAAATCTCGCCGCTCCACTAGTTATGAGGAGAAAGAATGTTTAAATGTGCATTTTTAATTGCAGGATTATGTCGAATCATTTCAAACTGCACGTTCCCCGCTAACTAACTAACTAATCGTAACATACTGTGCCCAACACGCATAGTGATTACACTTTTTTTTTTTTTTTTTTAAAAAGGGATCTAAATGAAACACCTTGTGTGTCTGAGGGACAGATAAAAACACCTTTGTGCCCTCAGTGCTGTAACTGGCACCTTTCTGTTCTTCCATAGTGCAATGCATTAAATCCTTCTCGTATTCGTTCTCAATCTTTTACTTCTTTTGTTGCCATTTGTAAGGCTATATGTCAAATCTGAATTGAATGTCTTGCCTAAGATTCAGTCATTAATTGTGTGATGAGATGAATGACTGACTATCTGTAGATTTGCTGTTTTGGTGCTGGTGGTATTTTGCCAATTACTTTTGCAAGACTTAGGTTGTTGTGACCTTTAACAAATTACTCTATAGTGGTATTATTTGTGTATGTACAAATGGTTAGTACACTCAGTACAAACCACAGTACAAGGAATGATGTTTTTACTTCCTCCATATCCACATGACTGTGAATTTTACTCGCCAGACTGACAACAGGGGCATTTTTATGTTATTGTCCTGTATCCTCTTGATGATGTAAAAGTGAAGCGAGGATCTGTTTTGTTCCGCCCTTGCGCCAGAATACAAATAGATATAATAAATTAATTTATTGGTGTAGCTGTTTCCTGTTTGATGCTCCTTCATACTAAGTCAACAGATGTAAAACAACAGATATTCGAACACATTCTACCAACCCACATTCCATTGCCTGTGTTCTTCATATTTTCACCTTCGATGGTATTTTTACAGGCAGACTTCCTCCTTTGTACATGCAGGAGGCTTCTACTCATACAGCAATCCTCTGGTTTGAGGTATATATATATATATATATATATATATATATATACAAGCAAGTAGTAGTTTCGTTGTTGGAAACATTCATCTAGATATGCAATCCACCTTCCATGATTTACTGAGAGAATGGGAGGTAACTGGAGTTATAGACAGAAAGGATGTTTAACACACATCCTGTCAGATGTCACACTTGTGCCGAAGAACTGAAGTGTCGGGTTAATTTGTATTCATAAGTGGTGACCCCTGCTGGAATATCTGGAAATGACCAGAGAAACAACTTGACTACATCTTAGTAGAAGTACTTTTTAACGGTTTTACACAATAAAATAGATAGATAGATAGATAGATAGAAAGATAGATAGATAGATAGATGGATAGATAGATAGATGAGAGTGACACCAGACTTCTGCTGTAACCAAAAATGTCACAGATTGATTGCCTACTTCTGAAAATTAGTGTCTTGTGGCATTTCTGTTGCTTTAACTCATGGTGGCCCCTTTCTTGGCATAGATGAGTGTTTTCAGTCATTGTTTGTGAGGCATTTAATTCGCTTTGGGAGCATGTTATGAAATATAATCAACAGAAACAAACAGAGGAGTGTCGTTTAATTGCTTTATCCTGAGAGCGGTTTTGCAGCGCCCCGCCGCCATGCTGTGTAGTACCACCGCCGCTGTGTTTAGAGAAGCATTCCAGCGTGATTCGAAGTGAGCAGGCATCCTAACCGACTCTTAGTAGTACCACTAATGGGAGTCTGGTCTGCAGCCTGCAGTCGGTTGGATGATGTCGGCTCTGAGTGGTCTAGGGCTACCTCGTTAAGGGGAGAGACGCGGAGGGTGGGCTTCATGCCACCCAGAGTTGGTGCACTGTAGCATGGTGAATTTTGGGAGCCCATCAGAAATATTACTCTAATTACTGTAGCTTAAGATGGCCAGACTTTAATGCACCAAAGTAGTATAATAATTCTAATTGGCAACAATGGGCACTCTCATTTCCAACTTTTTGATACGCACACCCAATTTTTCAACTTCAGTTAATCATCCCTTGTCAAATACGTCATTTCCCCAGTTATTAAGGGACGTCGGTTTCAAGGAACATTTGTTCCTTTTCTGTTCCAAGTACTGTTTTGCTGTTGAATTTTCCACTGTTCATTCAATCAGAGAAGAGAAATTTCACTTACTCTACTTGTTCTCTCTGACGCACAGGATAATACTACTTCTTTTCTGGAACGACGAGAAATAGGATAGAAAATAATATAGCCTACTTCCCAAAAAATTATCTGAAATTTTGTTCACCCTGAGTGTATCTGTTCTATTTGTAGCCCATTATGTGTAGTCCTTAATCTTTCCATTACGCTATCAATAACCGTCCCAACTGTCTTTAATTGAGGCTAAAGTGAACAAATTTATAAATGCACACGTATGGATGTACGGATATTTCACTCTAACACACGAAGTATGAATACAGTTACACATTTACAAACATTTACATTAGTGCCTGTCCAACTCTCAAAAGTCTGTAGGACATTTTAAGTCATGTAAGTCATTTTAAGCCACGTAGATGCAGATCTGCTGCATCAGTGTGATAAATCAACACTTCCTCTCCAAAACTCCCGCCAGATCAGCACCACAGAACGGCTGGATACTATGGACGTTATATATAGACAATAGACTCTTTGGCACCGCAGCCATGTGTGGACGGGACTTAGGTTTATTTCTTTAGTTGGATACTATTTTTGAAGACATGGTAAATAAAAGAATGGCTAGGCGACCATTTCCTTTGTACAGAGTGAAAGATAGAGACTTTAGTGCAGCCTTATCCCATCGCAGTTTCGGGAAACCACAGAACGCGGACTTCACCACTTGGTATGACTTGAATACCTAACAGAATAATGTAACTGCTGAACTTCTATTTTTAATGATGAACTAGAATAGGATTTTTTTTTACTGTTCCAGCTTCTGGTCACTCTGTTAAATTTTCACTCTGTTAATTCAGACATTTGTTATAAACATTTTTCTATGCGTTATCCTGACAAGTCTAGCTGATTTTGGCTCCTTCGCATCTAACGTATGCTTGGTGAATCCGCATACTTATATTTAACAAGAAACACAATTTTTAAGAAGAGTTGAAATCTTAAAGCCAACAACAATAGAGAAAAGGCATTTATTGGCGACATTACATAATGGGCGAATACAGGCATTCCGTTTGTGACCTGCTTTGTGTACTTGCTGTCATATTCTTTGTAATCTTGTCTTTTTTCATCCTGGACGACAACCAAGAATAATATCCACAGATACTGTAATTACAGTCATCATCTGATGCATACATATCAAAATTTATAAACAGTAACTTGACATTTTGTTGTTTCAAGACACAACACCACGTGGACTAGTGAGGACTTCGCTTACCTCGTGGTTGACATAGATGGCTCAAGATTCAGTGTGTCATGGTAGTCTACTGATTACATACATACATTTAGATAGGCCTACTTCTCCGTTCTATCATGTATTCCGCCCTGGGGAAGAAGGCATGTATTCCATTTTACGACTCTAACTGTGTTTAGAGTGACATGTACACTTTGAAAATGTACTCTGCTTTTAAAACCATTTGACACTTGACTCTTTACAAAGTAAGCATAAAATCTGGATTTGAAGAAGTCCATTCAAAAAGGTGAAAGGTCAAAAAAGGAATTAATTTGTTAGAACTTAGGTTCCAACAAATTTCCTGAAATTTCAGTTTTATTCAGAGCGCGAACTATACAAAGGAGGGGGGTTGTGTCAACCTTTTCTCCACGGCTATATAGCATAGGATATATAAACGTTTCGACCACCCGAACCGTTGTTTTTACCTCTTTTGGGGGGTCCAAGTCTTAATTAGGGGGGTCAGACCTCCCCAATCCCCTCTAATTCGAAGCCTGGTTTTATTCCCTTGTTAACGCCTGGGTTATTATACATTATCACGGAGTAGGTCACGCGGGAAAATCCCTGATGACTTCAACCGACGCGTCAGAAATTTTGCGCGTTACATGGTGAGTTGACATCCTCAGTTTAATTTTTCGGTGATAACACAGTTACATGTTACCGTAGATTACAAGAAATTTGCCATTGGTCACCTAAAAGAATTCACCACAAACAGGAAGACGACAAATCTGTTCGTAGTTATTTAAATCAAGACAGGTAGGCTTCGAAAAGACGTCTGTTAGTTCGGTAATTTAGAAAACATTTTCAACTTTGTAGACCTGGTTTTAAAGGAGGATGTCATGAGAGGGTTCCTTTAAAGTGGTTCTTTACTTATACTAATAGGCTACAGTTTCAAAAAAGGAAGAGACATGCCGCTGGAAGAGTTACAACAAAATATTTTTTCACATATCTCGATCTCTAAATTGATCCTTAAACGCGTAGCTGGGGAAAAGTAGCCTTTTGATGAAACTGAGAGGGTGATACCACACAACTCACCACATACCCTGGATTAAAAATCATGAGAAGGTTTGAGAAAAGGCAATTAGAGAGAGGAAAGGTTACTGACAAAGAGTATGTCATTATTTTGAGAATAGCATGGATCATGATTCACTGTGGATGACCAAAGAATTTTCTCTAGTGAGGTTTCCAACCCAACTGAGCATAAAAAGTTGAGGTTAAACCTGTTGAAACTGGTACTGAAGCCATGTTTGCTGTTACCACATGGAGTACTAATGTCAGATCTGGCGCATGCTTGTCTAGGTCTTTTGGATACTACGGGCAGTTTTATTCTAAGATAAGACGCGATTGTTTTTGGGTTTCTAACAACGACAACAGATAATAGACAAATTGACCTTTTCTCTTTCAGTACATGGTGGACCACATTGTCATTGAGGTTCGCCAGAAATTACATTCTCCGCTGTGGTTTGCCTTTTCCTATTGTTTTTATACATTTAGAAAAGCCAGAGATTTTGCTCGTGGTTCATTTTAACGAGCCTAAAGCGTTCTAAAGCACAGAAGCTAACTGAGCGTCAGACCCTATCCTGCAGTGTCACACTTTCTGTAGGTGGACTCATTCCACTGCCTGTATTCATGCTGAGTTGTGTCATGCCCCTCAGAAACCAATGTGTTCTTAAAATAAGTGCTGTTGTCCATCCCTGAAAGCACAGATTGATCTACAAAGAGAAGGTTGGTAAGGCCATTGTGCTATAGAGATATATCTGTATTTTTTTTTCACTGCTGAGAACATAATATTAAAAAGAAAAGAAAAGAAAACAGCTCCAATTCTCACCGAGGTGACAGATGTTGTGTTTTAGGGATGTGTGATAAAAATGATTGAAGAATGTTGATTTGCTGTTGTCAGCTGATGATGTTTCATCTGGATGATGAATCCTAATTTTTTTTTTTTTTTTTTTTGATGAAGACTCATGGGATGTCCTTTAGGTTATGAAAACAAAACAATCTGTTGTCTTTTGACTCCGACACGAGAACAGAAATAACCAGAAGTGAAACAAATGTAACCTACATCTCTCCCACACACACACGCGCACACACACATACACACACACTCATACACACACACACACACACATGGCATTTATGTGGGTCATGACTGAGTACCTCAAGAAAAGGGAGTGGAGGAAGACTGGTGGAAAACAAGAGTTTAATTTCCATGGAGAAGGACAGAAAAAAAAACAGCAGCTTCAATATATATAGTCATTTTAACGAGAAGATATAATAAACCTCATCTGTTTAATTCTGAATGAAGAAGAAGAAGAAGAAGAAGAAGAAGAAGAAGAAGAAGAAGAAAGAGAGAGAGAACACAAACCTTGGAGGACAGCCCTGCTAACTGCCTCCAGCTGTGTGGTCACTGTGGGTGAGACGCTGCTCGCGTTGCTACGTTTGCTTGGCTGTCAGCTCTACCTGTGTGTGTGCTCCCTCATCATGGCTACGTGTGTATCCTGGATGGTGGAAGTCCTTCACACTAAGAGTCTTTTTCAGACCTAGGCTCATTGGAGTGTATGTGCAGGATACTGGCTCTGTAAGGAGTTATGCAATAACCGGCTTTTCATGTTTTGTATGCTGGACAGCATCATCATTATTATGTAGGTAGGACTAAAGGACACATCACATGTGTGTGTGGTTGTTTTGTTTTTTGTTTTTTTTTTGGAAACTGTGTCACAGAGAATGCTTTACGTTTATTTATTCCCCTCTTCTATGTGGTACTGTTACGCGCCAAAGCACTTTCTCACGTTCCTCTTCATTTCTTTTCTTTTTTCTACTCTTTCGCTTGCTCTGGCTGTAATGAGTAAAATGCTGTTAAAATCGTGGTCATGTGTATGTTTTTCACGTAGTATTGTTGACATTAGCTACACTGCAGTTAACTCTGGTGGTGTCATGTGTGCGACTGGAGTTATGTGTACTCTAAGTGGGAGCTGCTGGTGTCTTAATCCCCCTGGTCTTACCCTCTCTCTCTCTCTCTCTCTCTCTCTTTCTCTCTCTTTCTCTTCTCTCTCCTTATTTTCCACACTCTCCCTATCTCACTGAAGGAGCCACAGGGAGGTAAGGATGAGAGAAGGAGATTCAGTAGAGGAGTGGAAGCTCTGTGGCAGTGAGATTGTTGTTGGGCTGTGCTAAGAGCCTCTCCTCTCCTGTCCTCTCTTCTCCTCTCCTCTTCTCTTGGGTCTTACTCTGCTCTCTGAGTCTAGCTCTACATGGAGCTCACCAGCATCTCACACATGGGCGGCAGCGCGACCGACAGCGCGGTGAAATGGCAGCTGTGCTATGACATGACAGCCAAGACCTGGTGGATGGTGAGTGCCAATTCAGCAACTTGCGTTCATTCGTATCCATGAACTTAGGAAGTTATTACAACATATTGTTTCAGTTCTGCGTTACACATCTGGTGATACTTCTATATTCCATTTATGTAAAAAAAAAGTTTCTGGGGACTAAATGTGTGTAATGCGTTAAATCAGATAAATTGTCAAAAAATGACGATGAATAAAATGTTTTCATATGTTCAGTGTGCGCTGCAGATTGTATCGTTGTGAAGCGATAACATTATCATGCCACGCCATGTGTGTATGTATGTTGTTCATGATAGTCTGCTTCATGTAGATCTGATTCCAAATAATACTTTTGCTGAGGTGCTGTAAGTGTAAGTGAATTAAGCTTATTTTGTATGTCTGACACTTCTACCTTTATGAGTAGCGTGTGAACTTTGACGTCACGAGGAAAAATCGAGCTAAAATGAAATAACACGTGCATATTCTTCCAAGAGGTTCATAGTAAGGTGTTGAAGATAGAGAAGAGGTGGAGATTTGTGGTGAATCTTTTTTTTTTTTTTTTTTAAGTTGTGGTCTAGTTCTGTCATGAAATGAGTTTAAGAGTGGCAGCGTGTCAGAGTGATACTGACAAAAGGTTTACTGACTGATTTTTTTTTTGTGTCAGAATCAGAAAATATTCTTCTGTGGCATTTTTCCTCGTTAAACGATGTAATAAATTTTGTAAAAACACGGACTGTGGACACATGTTTTCATGTATCTTGATGTTGTGCTGATGACGTGTCAGCATAATAATGGCTGGTTTAATATAATCGCAATAAAATAACCGACAGTATATTGATAGTACATATTGGTGCCATTTGCTTCATCTCCTTTGACAAAACTTAAAAAAAAAGGAGTTCTGCGTGAAGAAATAACTATATTATTAAGAAATAATTATACTATATGGTATTATTAAAGCAAGGTTTAGATATGTGTAGCGGAAGGTTGCTCACTGTTTGTTCCCGTTGTTTGCTGAGAGGTCTTATCATTTTCTGTAGGGTCTTCCTCAGTCATCTTGATTATTGATCTTTTTTTTTTTCAGCAGGACATGAGTTTCTGTCTTTTGGCGTGTAGGCTTATTAACGATGGTGTTGGCTTTTTCTGTGACGTTTAATGAGTGTTCTGAGCACCGTGGTATTTTTTTATGGAACGATATTGAAATTCACACATTTTATTGTGGCAGAAGGCTACGTCTGATGCCAAAAGTTTTAATTTGATCCCGTGAAGTCACGAAGACATCTAGCCCCCTCATTTCTCTCTGTCTCCGTCTCTGTCCATTTCTGTCTCTCTCTGTCTCTGTCTCTGGCTCTTTTGAGTTTGTTGTACCATTTAATCAATATTGACTCATTAAGGTGTTTTTACATAGTTTGTGAAATGTTGCGTTAGCTCCAAAAAAAAAAAAAAAATCTTCTTTATCAAAAATTATGTGTGGACAGCTGATGCTTGTAATAAGTTTTAGTTTCATAAGCTTGTAATAAACTTTAGTTTCCAGAAAAATGTTTACTTCATATTTATGTGGAATCCAGGCACTACACTTTAGGTTGTCCACATTGGTAATGAACTGTAGAAACTCTCATATGTGTGACTTTATTGATGATAGCATGAAGCCAAACTGTAATCCTTAACCATGACAGTGCCATAATGTCAAAGAATCTAAACTCCACTTACAGTAATGCATTGACCTTTGTTCTTCTCAACAGCCCTGTTCCTACCAGCTTTCTAAAACTGGAGAGCTCCTTTCCTGTCTCAGCCAGTTTCTCTTGGAATGGTCTGTGTTTGCTTAATGTTCAAGTTCCCAGTATTGCTTATTTATTCATCTGTAATGGATCGACTCTTTCCCCTTTTCTCCTATTTTATAACAAAGGTGATTGCCATGTCTCTCTCTCTCTCTCTTTCTATCTCTCTCTCTCTCTCTCTCTCTCTCTCTCTCTGTTATCCGCATTAGCCACCCACACTTTTGTTTAAATCAACTTGGCAATTAAGATTTGTTATGAGCCTTCACTAATAACTAATCAAAATGCTGGGCTTTGATTGTTTGTCAGAGCCGGCTTGAGAAATGAGTCCGCTCAGCAAGCCGGTGTTTCACACATGTTCTGCTTCCTCGGGATTAGCCGCTTTGATCGGGGGGCCCGTGCAGGATCAGAGTCCTTTCTTATGCACATCATCAGCTCGTAACTGTACCTGAAAAATCCCACACCAAAAAATGTCACGTCTCATTTCATCTCGTGCCTCATAATTCCTCACGATTTCACATTAGTTTTCTCAATCTTTCAAAACATATGTTGTCTGATTATTTAGAAACTTAAAGTTACGCTCTTTTCGAATCCCCCTTTTTTTAAGCGCCTCAGTAACGTCGGTTTCTCTCTATCACCAAATGTGGCATTGTATTGGGTGGTCTGCACTGTTGTTAATTGGTGCAATAACTGACTTTTTCATTTGGAGGTGTATGTCAGAGTTTTATGAATGTGACTGTAGACATGCTTTTTGATGATGTGTTTGTATACAGTCGTTCCTTCCGTTCCCAGAGCCTGGGTCAGGATACGGGGGTGGGTTACACATGTTTAACTGTTGTGGTCAGAAACTTTGAAATGGGTTGTTTTTTTTTTCTTTTGTATTTTTTTTTTTTTTTGAAAGAGGGGGAAAAAAAGAAGTTCCGATTCCAGAAAATGAGTCAGTAAACATTTTCAGAATAATAACTCTTCTTTTTTTTTTATCTTGATTGTCTCATCCTCCTGTCCTGAACAACGTGGAGTGTATCCATGGATGAGGTGCTGAAATCATGACTTCAATGAGATGTTTGTTCAAAACAATTAGTCAAGAGAATATTTTGATGGCCCTAGATGTGGATATAAAAGGCAGGACGGCCCACACACTAAAATGGGTTCCAAACGGCTTCAGTGTGATAAACAAACCAAAGAGGTAATGTTTTGATCCTGCTAGATCTTCGTCAGGTCTTCTGCGTTAGACTTTTGCGTTTGGTTGGTCGTATCAGAGTTGCTTGGAGGATATTTCAGTGTTCAGGCCTCTGTCCGTTTTCACTTAAGT
This sequence comes from Chanos chanos, assembly GCF_902362185.1. Classification (NCBI taxonomy): domain Eukaryota; kingdom Metazoa; phylum Chordata; class Actinopteri; order Gonorynchiformes; family Chanidae; genus Chanos; species Chanos chanos. The sequence goes on along the minus strand of NC_044503.1, from coordinate 7,956,241 downwards.
TTAAAACCATGGCCTTAAGAAGTTGGATGTGTATAATGATTTCCCATCTGTGCTTCGCTGTGGGCATCTCATGAGTGAGGAGATTTAAAGCAAGACATCTTTATTGGAATGGCAGTAATAATAATAATAATAGGTTTTGTGTTTTATTAAGGCACTGGCCCACACACACACACACACACATACTCACACACAAAAATCCACAGTGGAAAATTTGGATTCTGTCAAATGTGATCCCCCTCAATGCTTAGAGGAACCAAAGAAAGCCAGAAAGAGAGAGGGAGAAAGAGAGAGAGAGAGAGAGAGAGAGAGAAACATTTAATCACAGAAACATCTATTCCGAATTTAGGATTTCCTTAAGAAGAGGTCAGATGAAGGGGAAGGCGATTTGACTTGGCCGCCATATCTAATGGTTTTTTGTTTTTTTTTTGGAAATTAAATACAAACGTTTACATGCCCAAAAAACTTTAGTGGACTTTGGCTTCACGCAATGTCACATTACAGATGCTCAGTGCAAATCCAACATTTAGGCCAGGATTTAAAGAACCCCACTGTGCGGCCCTGCTGAAATCCCGAGTGTCGTTTAGCATCTTTAAATGAAACGGTAAGGATGTGGTAAAGGATGTGTCTTACATTACGTGAAGTCCCAACTGTGTCTCTATATTTTGTGTAATGACCAAAAATGAAACATATATAAGTGCTTTATTTCATAATACGGCAGCTCAAACTAAAAACATCTGCCCTTGAGAGTGATTGCAGACTATAGTGTTTACTGTTTGTCCTCTCAGTCTGTAACTTTTTCATTTGACTTTGTGGTTTCTATCCCTGACCTTTGAAACCAGCTGCCGCCCCGAGAGAGCTGCCCGAAGAAAACGGATGATGATGATGATGATGACGATGACGACGACGATGATGCACAGCTCAGTTCCGTGACAGCGCCGACAGTAACGGTCGAGCGTGCATCACCGTCCGTCCCCGGGGCGCGTGATATTTAGGGTAGAGGCGCGTATGTAAGGTTTTGTGCCTTGTGTTTTACAGTCAGAACCCATTAAAGCTTTGTGTTGGGTGCTGGCCCTCCACACACTGGGCAGTAAAAATGTGTCATGAGACAGCGGAGTGCTGTTTCTCAGCGTTTCTGCGCGTCGGGCCGGTCCGCGGCAGCTCAGCGCCTGGAGTTGTGGTTCCACTCTGTGACTTCAGACGTCTGGAAACTGACATGAATCATTCCCAGAAGCCCGAAAGTGCAGAAGAGCTAAAATTAGGAGAGGTGATGGTCAGCGAACAACCAGTAAAGGACTTTTTTTTTTTGTTGTTTATATATATATATATATATATATATATATTTTTTTTTTTTTTCCTTCGCTGCCCTTACACTCAGCCGATGCAAGGCTGAGTTGGCCCCGTCTGAGGAGAAATAGAAAAATCTGGCAGCATTATGTTTGGCAACGTTTAGAAATCTTTAAACTGCAGATTGTGCGATCTTCACATGCGTACTGATGAAAAACACAGAAACTGATGAAAAACACAGAAATAGAGTTACAGCTATTACTGCTGTAACATTTCCCCTTCTCTTATCACTGCCACTGCCACTGTTACTGCTGATACTAACCCCGGCGCACTACCAGTAGTACTGTAGTATTAACAATACTATTCCAACAGCAGTTACTACTACTACTATTACGTCTAGTACTGTACTCATAGCACTAGGGTACTAGTCAGGTGCTAATCACAGAATTAAACCCTTCCTGATTTAAGATTATAAAGATGGCTTTTGCAGAGGCCTGTGTGTCTTTGCTGTCTCTTCTAACAGCAGCGGAGTGGTAGCGAAAGGGCGATCTGAAGACCGCAGATTATCCCTCTCCTCAAAAAGGAAAACATTTTGTTTTCAGTTTCCCAGCAAATCGTTTGGAATAATCCTCACACCATCTGTGCGACGAGATCTCGCAGCCGCACGCGACGCCGGGCTTCTCTTTCGCCGTCGCTGGATCTTTTAGGTCATTCTCTTTCGTTTTTTTTTTTTTTTTTTTGTAGTCTTGTTAAGCACTAAACCATCGGTATACTGTCCTGTGCTATGGTTGGCCATGTAATTTAGGGATATTTTAGTATCTGAACAACATGTATTTCATATCCTCATTCAGCTGTAAAAATAGCTTAGTGTAACACTTCTACAAAGAAGTCATCTGAAGCACTCTTTCACTCTTTTTGTGCGCTCCGTTTGAGTGGGATCAGATGAATAATATTTACTGTGGAGAAGAATGGAATTCTATCTCGCGTTCCTGTGTCTCATATGAGTTATCTGGCACACAATAATGCAATATTAGTTTAACCTCTTATTGAAAGGTCACCAAAACCTTCGCAGTAGCTGAAGCTCAGTCACACATTCCTATGGTGAGAATGAATAAAGATTTTTAGCTTAGGATTTTTAGCTTCTCTCGGGCGCTTTCGTGTAAAGAATTTGGAGAGAGACGGGCTTTTGTTAATTGGAGAGAGGCTTTTGCTGCTTGATCACAGCTCATCCAGATTGGTATGATTTGTAAGAGTTTACGTTATTACAGTCAGGGATTTGCTCTTTTCTCTTTGGCTTTCACATAGTTCTTCTTTTTCTATTGCGACATTCCTAAATTCTCTCAGCTGAACTGGGTGTTAGCATAATTCTCTTTTCTGGACACTATACGCGGAGGTTGATTAAGATTTTGGATTACTCCTCAGATTTGTAAGAAGCTCTCTTTTGCGTGAGACTATATTAAAGTTTACCAAAAAGAAAAAAAAAAAACAAAAAGCAAACAAACAAACAAAACAACGCGGACATTTTTGTAACCTGAGTAAGTAAACTGAGCTACACCTATGACTTATCTGTTTATTTTTATTCTTTAAATTTACATATTTGCGTGGATGTTTTGACATTTATAAAATGTATTCTTAACAATAGTTTTCTCCTATTTCTCATGCTGTACTCATATTACTATGTTATTACCCTAAAGAATCCCATTCAGTGTGGTGGTACACAAATGGTGAAGTTGATGAGTTTTAACATATAAATCACCACTAGAGGGAGACAGTGATCTCCCTTCTTAACATGTAAGGTTTTGCACGTCAGCTGAATAATTGTTATAGAACATAGCTAATGAGAATGATGATGTTATTTATTGCGAGCATAACAATGAGCATGTCTAATGACCTATCAAAATTATGTTTATCGTCTTCTTAGCTTCATAAACAACATGTACACAAGAAAACAGTCTAAACAGCTGTCAGTATTTTTACGTCCACCAGATGTATTCATTCAAACTGCAAAAATAGCACATGGCAAAATTCTTTTCATAAATTGAATGAGAAATCAGTCTGTTTAGAATTAGAAATGACAAGCACATGATAGTTTGTTTAAATAGCAGAAAGCCAGACCTGATGCAACTTGTCTGCGATACTGTAAACATGTGGCCTTTTTTTCCTGTTTTCAGGTCATGGATAACGACAATAAAACCTCCAACAATTTCCAAAATTCAAATGCAAAATATGGTCACAGAGTTTACCCTGTATTCCCAAACACTTGCACTCTTCCACAGATAGAGTTAGCCTTTTCTTAGTTTTCAGTGCACTCAGTAGTTACTAAATGGTAGCCTAAACCAAGACTTTTCTTTTGCAAAAGAATATTTGTTTATATAACCTAAATTGATTATGCTTTGCTGTAATGCGGAGGATACAGGCAGACATATCCTCTTCTGCGCTCATTCAATCAGTCACTTTGCAGTTTAGTTTACTGATAAATTCAGCAATGGATAGGTGTTAAATATGAATGATAACTTTATCAAGATATAAGCTGGTATTTAAAAACAATCCTATTTAAGAGGTAAAAAGCAAAAACAAAACAAAAAAAAAAAAAACAGGAGTTCTGTAGATTTCAGAGGTTTTGTGGCCTTGAACAAAAATCAAAGATCTGACAGACAAAATCAAATCCAGCCTCATAAAGATTTAAACGCCAACATCAGTATGTTTGTCATCTAATTTCTGCTTATATCACAGAGCGATCAGGACAATCACTTCAGTCCTGCCAATGATATTTTCCGACGTCTCTGTGACTGTAAGAATTTCAAATGCGTGGGCAATTTTGGTCACAAAACCATCACTGGGGTAACTTGGCCATATGCCAAAAATGCTTAGCTCAGGAAAGATGGAAAAGGGAATGACAACACAGTCACATACACATGACAGGCCCAGTGCATTGCGATTCAATAGTGTTTGTGCATGTTAATGTGTGTGTGTATGTATCTGTGTGTGTGTTTGTGCATGTTAATGTGTGTGTGTGTTAATGTGTGTGTGTTAATGTGTGTGTGTTTGTGTGTGTGTGTGTCCGGGCTAGTCAGCACTTGCACATAAACTCAAACACATGTTGCCAAGAGTGGCCACGATGATGGTTTGCCCACTCACAACCTCACATGCCCCCTGTTCGACGTACCATAAGAAAGATTCTCAGGCGAGCTAATACACAAACCTTATTTAACACAGATGTGCTCTTCGGTCTCAATATACAAGACGAAAGCCATGCACAATATTCAGTTTATTCTGAGCTTTACCACATTCGATTTGCATTCGACTTTTTTTTCTTTTTCTCTCTCTCTCTCTCTCTCTGATATTAACTCATAATGATGAAGAGCTTACATAGGCCTTGACATAAGTTAAGCTATCTGCCTAATGAGAAGTCTCGGATCTCCTGCCAGTAAGAGGCTACATTAGCTTATTACAGCGTAATCACTGCCAAATTACTGCAGAGTAATCATTTTCTAATGGCACTTAGTTTAGTCCTCGAGGGGGATTTGGATCATGATAAATTAAACCTCCACATTATGCAAATTGACAAAGTGTGATGTTGAAAAATGTTGCTGACTAAGCTTTTTTTGATTCAGTGGAAGTCTGCTCCTTCGTTTTTACCGGTATATCTTCTCTTGAGCCGACTTGGTTGATGACGATACCTTTATTTATTTATTTATTTATTTATTATTGTTCAGCCCCACATTAAACATTCATGTAAGGAAGGTAATGGATCCGCTATAATCAGGATACCTAGCTATTGGGTGAGAGTTTGGATATTTTAAATAGGTTACACCATGCAGTTGCACTGGCAATACTCATGTTGTTTTTAATTGACTTCAACATGCTGTCTTGCTCTCTTATGTTTTGTCCATTCACACGTGTTCTTAATTCGTATGGTCCTACAGCACGTGCGTCAAATCCAGTCCCTCAGAGGGCTATGATTAAAACAACAGATATAGAGATGCATGTCATTATAATCATACGTTTCTATTACTGATTTATTAGTTCTGTAGTTATGGTTGATGATGGAGAAACTACTAAAGAGTTCAGGACTACTGTAGATGAAATCTCACCAGCCACTCTTCTGTATTTTTCTGGGTAGCATTTTATGCTAACAGAAGGGATTTTTTGCTACGCTATGCAAACATGCATAAATGCTGGGTACAGTTAAACGCTGGTTAAAACTAATATTAATATAAACACACACTCACACTCACTCACTTCCACATGCGCATGCACACACACACACACGCACACACATGCGCGTACACACAAAGGTATATGCACGCACATGCAAACAGACATACATAGAGAGTGTATCTTTGCACGGTAAACAGGAAGCAAGAGTATTTCTAGACTTAAGGATAGTGTTATGCACGACCTTTCTAACCCTTCTCATTAGGCTCTATAAATAGGAGTTGCACGTGGGTTATAAAATTAAAATCAAATACTCAGTATAAGCAATTCTATGAAGCTAAATATATAAGTGAGTGAAGCTGCTTGATTTGAACCAGTTGTTGAAAATGGAATGGCTTGGCTCACTCTGAAGGTGATCTTAACGTATCGCAAATGATCCAAAATGGGAAAATTACGTGCAATTTGCACTTAGTAAGCATTCAAATGGCAAGCTCCGTTCAAGAAAAAAGGGAAAAAAAAAAAAAAAAGTTGCTTTCTTCGAGAAGGAGTGAAATCTTGGCTCTGTGCTTCTTGGCGTGGAGTGCACGGGTGGAGGAGAGTTTCCAGATATTTTTTTTTTTTTCCCCCCTCTTCTTTTCCTTTCTCATACAGCTTGAGTTTTGGAAAGTTAAACTGGGTTTTGGGAGCCTCAGTGTTGCCTCAGGCCCCGTGTCTCTGTGCCTCTTAGATGCGAACAGAGATTGGCTTTTGATCTTATACCACAGTTGTGCGGACACACACATTGTTACACATGCTCTCCCTCACTCCGTATTACATCAAACGGCCCGCAATACATACCACTGTTTTCTATGTCTGAAACCCCTGTGAAAAAAAAATAAAATGATGCTATTTGATAAGAGGAAATAACAACTTTGAAAGGGAAGACCACACAGGGTCAATTTACATCCAGTTATTTGTAGGTTTTCGATGATCACACAGGAATAACCACTTATGTTTAATCAAAGGTTATGGCAGAATGTATAAGTAAATGAAAGCATAGGGTAAATTATGGATCGTGGGTCGCAAATTTAGCTGAGATATTTCAGACGGTTCAAGAAAAAGGAATTTAAATTTGCAACGGCATTTGCAGTACTCCTTCCTCGCCAGTAGTGGGAGTATGTCTCCACAATACTGAAATTAAGGAAAGTCCTGTTTAATCTTTCACTGATCCTGCCCAATCTCAGTGTTGTTATAATTCCTGGTGTCATTTGAACCATAGATCACCCTTGAAATGCAAGTATAGTTAGAGAAGAGTTAAAAAAAAAAAACAAACAAAAAAAAAAAACCCAACCCTCACCGTGAGTCACATGACTTTATTATGTCGCACTGAATTGAAGCCACACTGATTTGTACATCTTCATCTTTATCTATGTCTCATTCTGCTCTTAATTACAAGTAATTCAGTGTACCCCTAAGAGATATTACACACTAGAACTACCTCATAGAAACAATAAAAGAACTATTTTCATCTCACCCTATGCAAGAAGAGACTTCATTTAAAAAGTGTAATGAATGCATTATGCACTATTTAGTGTAACTCAAGATCTGGATTAAGGTTCTTACCTGTTCATGGACCTCTGAAAATCGGGATGTGATGATTGCTTTCACAATGAATATTTCAAAATACTGACATGAAGAATAACAAATCAGGATACATCACATTTTCTTTGATGCCTTGACATGTATTCTGTTCCTGGGAACTATTTGTATTTCAATACAAAAAAAGAGGTCTCATTGGCATGATATGTTTTCAAAAGAGTAATCCCTAGGATGTAGAAAGTGTAGAGTTTTTTTTTCTTTTTTAATAAACCTTTTGGTCTACATGTAATTACCATTGCTTGTAATCGTTACTTTTATCCCTCCAGTGATTCCAATAAATACCCCCCCCCCACCCCCCTTCTCACTCTGACCACAAGTATAGTTCATTAACATGTGGGTTACTCGCAAAATGAATGGTGTTCGTAACAATGCCTATGGTATGTGTAATAACAGTTCTGAGATGTGGTTTGATGTGATGCACACCATTTTCTTTTTAAAACTCATGCAACTGTTCCCCAGTTTACTTAGGTTGCTTGTCTTTTCTTTCTTTTTCTTTTAAATCCATTTATCCGCAAATTTATTGACAAATTGTCAAGAGAAATACTTGTCTCTCTTTTGAACATGTCAGCTTTAATATAATTACAGTTACAAGCTTAATAGGTAATGGCAATTGGTGTTTGTGATAAATTAATTCGCGTAAAAGCAATGCGCACGTTGAGCAAATACATGTCTGATCAACTCTTTACAACTAAATTCTGACATTCTTTAAAAATACCTTGGAACCAAGTTCTATATTTTTTGCAAAAGTAAATGTTTCCATATTATAAGTTCCAACTGTACAATTGGAACAGATTTTCGGATTACGGCTCTGGCATATTTTTTTTTAGCAGGGGGATTTTCTGTTTGTTCATGTTTCTCCACTCCTAAATACTTGCCTGTGGTAACCTCAGATAACATGCCAAGACAGCTTACACTAGTGAGCAGAGATTAATCTATCCCATGCTACAGTGAGTAAGAAAAGCAGGTATCAGCAATTCAGTGAAGTTCGGGGCACATTATGACTTCAGACACCATACAACCCTATACAGACACCTACACATCGCGTAAAAAAAAAAAAAAACATTCATCCGTCGTCACAGTCACACTCCAGGTTTAACATTTCTCCCAGAATTCATTTTACAGAAAGTGAGACCTATATAGAGTTTTTTTGTAGGTTTGTACAGCTTGAATATTTTCTGTAAAATCAGCGTCTCAGAGGAGGCATATGCTCTCAGCTAACCCGTTAATTTTAGGGTTAATTATCACGCCGACAAAATTCGGCAAAGTCCGACAAAAAAAAAAGGAAACAAAAAAAGGAGGGAGAGAGATTTCAGTATTTAAGTTGCTGTAACCTGTGTTTAAGTTCTGATTTGGTTGCAGTATCGATTGTTGGAATCGAATGGATCTTGCGGCATCATTAAGTCAATTCAAAAGTAAATCTGTCAGAACGATAGCAGGGCAGGAGGGAATTAGTCTCGACATAACCAGCTACGCAACAACATCCAAAGAAAGGCAACAGAAATACGGTTCGACTGGTTAAGCACATATTAAGCGACTGGCACATTAAATGCATACCTTTTTTTATTACGTAAAGAACTTTGGCATTTTAACAAAAACGAAAAAGCACCAAACAAATTAATAACTCAAATTTTCCTCCACATGAAAACAAAAATTGTCAAGCAGGCCTAGTTATTAGCAGTTACACGTAGTTTTTTTTTTTTTAATGAGTGTGATCTGTCTGCAAGATCTAACGAAATTTACTTGAAAGATCATGTATCTAAAAATAGGGAAAGCAGAAGTTTAAATGTTTATTATTAGTAAAAAACTAAGTTTTGCTGTTGCTGTCTAAAAACGAGACACTGATTTGAATATTGAACGCTATTGCCTTAAATAGCCTATAGGAGGGATTTTCCTTGAAACGAGTTTTAAAGGGGAAAACATTGGAAACTTTTCCCCCCTGAAGATTTGAGAAATTTCTGTATTATCTGCGCTCTTTTTTGTCTCTTTGGTTTTTTTTTTTTATGAACAACTGTTTTAACTTCCGCGAGGCACTGTTAAATGTAGGCTACCGTTTTAAAACTGAAGGATAAAACGTTTATTGACAGGGAATGGGTGTTCAATATTACAAATATCATGTCAGAGAAACCAAATGAATGATTAAAGAAAAATGAATGTTTGGTTTCACATTTTTAATCAAACAGTGTTCTTTGATTGAAGAAGCACTTGGGACTCAATTTTGGAATTAGGTTTGAGATCAATATCTAAACTGAAAAAAAAGTTATCCTTGAAAGATTTTCGTGTTGTAGACAGTAGCTTTTTCGCAAAGTAAGGACACGTACATATTTTGTATTATAATTCTTAATTCTTAAAAGTTTAATTTTAAAACATGCTCCCTCACATGTAAGTCCTCTTGGAGTTCTAGTTCTGGAGCTTACATTGCATTAGGAGCTTTTTTTGTGACGTGTAATTACTCGTACGCAGCCGGGCAACAATGACAGCAAAACACTGCAAGACCTGGTTACAACTGACGGAAAACGCTAGCAAGACCAAAAGCACTGTACAGACAAAATATAAAAAATGTATAGGAGCGTTTAAACGTTATTACAGTTTTTGAGTGGTCAGAAGAGTTAACTTTGCGTCGTCTTGGGCGACTAATATCTGTGCCAAAATTTTATTTTGCTGCCCCGTCATTCAGAGTTTTTCGTGTGAATAAATCTTGAACATAAGCATATTTCATGACGTAAATTGTCATACTTTTCTCCTTGCAATTTGATGGAATAGAAAAAGAAAAGAAGCACTCTTGCTAACTACAGAGTAGGGAACATCTTTTATTAACTTGTAAAGAAAAAAAAGGACTGTCACATTTACTGCACTAGAAGATACACAGAGGCTGATGAAGGACCTAATAAAGTTCATTAAAGAGTCAAAATTTCCTTCAAATCATCTTACAAATCTTTTAACAGCATTACTCTAAGAATTGGACCTCAGCTTGAAGTATGTATGAGTGTCGCTGTTGTATTGGCAGTTGCTGAGAAGGCAGCAGTAGTAGTGGCAGAAACATGATTTTAAAATAACTTGTCCCTGACTGGGTTACCCTAAAACAGCCTCCTCCGTAAGACAACAGCCGTCGATGACACGTTTGATATAGGCTTGCATTACATCACATGTCACAGAGATCTGGAGAATTGCGTGGAACTCAATAGAGATGTGTGGTCTAATATGTTATTTGGAGTCAAGGCGGTTCAGTTTATATGGAACTTTGAGATGATCACAGTTCAACAGAAACTCCGTATTGCTTGTAATTACAGCAAAAGTAAATAACGTGAGTCCCGACCACACAGGCCTGGCTGAATAAAAGAGTTGTAACAAGTTTGTTAAACAACACGAACACATGGGTATGAAAGTTATTAGCAGCTCGAGAGAGGCTGTGTTGTATCCTTTATATGCGCAAGTTGTCAACCTGTCATTCAAAATCGCCGTGAGCAGTATCTGGATCCCCTGCTCACCCTTTCCTCTCACCCCCACCCCCTCTCTCAGTGACACACGCGCGCGTGTGCACGCACGCACGCTTACACACACACACACACACACACACACACACACACACACACACACAGAGACACAATCTACATATTTATTTTTTCATTTGTCGCTGTTTCTTATAGTGATTTACGTTGTAAAACATTACAGTATCCGATATAATGATATCGGTTAAAATACAAAATTTGACTAATAACAAAGAAATTGGCTGCTGTGTCTGGGCTACAATAAGACCATTGTTCTGTCTGAGGTCAAATTAAGCCATAATAAAGCCATAGGTACTTATGGAAGTTTAGTCTCCTCTGATTATTTTTTATCCTTTAATTCCAAACTGCGCCATCAAGTGCAACACTATTGCAGACTGCTGGTCCCCTCCTGCACACACACACACACACACACACACACACACACACACATACACACACACACACACACACACACACACACCGTGTTTCATCAATTCCTTCTCCGAGACGACTGTACAATCTCGGAGGAGCCCATCGCTCGGGCTGTCTGTGTTGCCATTAGTGGGGAAAAAGCAGAACAGACGAGGCATTGATTCTATCCTAAACACAAGGACATCTAGCTGTACTGTATATGCAATGCTGCAAAGCTATGAGACCGAAGATTCAGCACTGTAATTTAAAGATATACAACCAACAACAACACGATACCCCGTACTCGCAACAAATGCATTGTTTGCTGTCAACAGTGCTTCCAGATATCCTACAAGCCGTAAATTATTGTAAAATCTATATATTGTGCTCTTGTACCTTGTAACGGGGATTTTGGATTGGATTGAAGCAGCAGACTTCGTGTGGGACGTTTGTATTTGATCTTGGTCCGGGTTATTCGGGTTGCTCTCCCCCTCCGAAGACCAGGGATTACTTCTTTACGAAGATAAAATGGATATGGAGTAATAAAACGCATCGGCGAGATGACCAAGCGTTGAACTGCAGTGTTGCAAAAACCTCTAAAGCTATAACTTTTCTGGGGGGTTGGCAGTTTCGCTTCGAAATGGTACGTTAACAAATCAATTTCATCATTATTTGTCGTTGTTCCAACAGAGGCACGGCAAAAGATCATAAGTTGTACACTCTTAATCGCACGAGCACTGTATTTCGGTTTTCTTCTGCTTCTTATGTTTCGAGCTAGTTCGAGCCCCGTTTCTTGTTGGTTTTCAGCCAAACGGAAGGTTTGTGGGAAGGCTAGAAATGCTGGCATATATTTATGTTATAGAGGCGCGTAATGATTAAGATACCCAGCGTTTTGGCTTTTCTCCCGCAAGGAAAGTTATTAGTGTTTTGCCAGCTTGAGAAAGGCACTGCAGATGTGTGTTAACCACAGCACACCGAAGGCCAAGTTGAAGTTCAAAGCCAGTAGACGTTGAATCCGGGCACAGAGTTTGCTCAGCAGAAAATGGCCGCAGCCAGAGCCGCAGGCGCGCCGGCTTGAATTTGAACAGTAGACCGACAGAGGCGCTCCGTCCCCGGAAGAACTCGTTGTGAGCTTACCGTTGTTAAACAGCATCGTACGCCAAGATCCAATACGAGTGTTTCGAGTGTGCACTGAACAACTGAGTTACTGTAAATGTTTGGATGACAATAACGTGCCTCTGTGGATAGTACCCACCTCTCTATAAAACTTAAAGTAGGCTACACACAGACAGGATCAAGTGAAATTGATTAGAACTTGGGCAACTGTTTACTAATAAAGCAGTCAGTCATCCTCGAACCTATTTACATTTGATTCGAGAAGAAGAAAATTTTAATGAGGCAAGACAACTAATAGACTTTTATTTTTCTCTAGATTACTTTTGCTACTTAAAATTACCCTTCTGAGCATATCTAAAGGTTTTGTAATACAGAATTGAATCATACTATCTGTTGGACATACTGAAAGGTCACTGTAACACACTTATAACAATATGCTCATTTTATGTTCATTAAAGAAATTACTGTATTCCTCTTTCTCATCCAAAGGTTAATTTAAATGACATTACACCTTTGTGCTAATAGGCAAACTTGAAGTTCATCGTGGGGTTTCGGGCAATTACTCAGGCGTTTGACCATAAAAGTAGGTGAATGCTGCCCGTAAGATTAGAAATGTAATGTTTTCTCAGAACATTCTTCAAATTGTAGAGTTCTATAGGCACCCAATTTGTTTAGTGTCCTGATTTTAATTTTACACTGTTATAGCCCACCAACAAGTGGTTCTGTCACTACGCGACATTACAGATGTTTTGTGTTAATAGATTTCTGAACTAATATATTGGTTTGTCTGGGATCGCATAAAGGCATGCACATTTCACCTTAAATTTAAGGAAGTTAAAATAATTGCAAATTATGTTGAAACGCTGTTATATGCAATACTATTTTTAACTACTTTAACCACAATGAAAACTGACCTTAGCATCGTTATTACCACATTTACTGTATGTTTTAAGTCTGGTCGCACTTTTTTTTTGTTGCCAAGAGTGAAGGATCACCGTTAATTCTCCGATCAGCTATTTATGCGTGGTCATTACTAATAGGCCTCCGTATTTTAACACTCTTTTTTTTAAGCCGGTGTACTTGTTGCACTTGAGTTTGATGTTTTCCCCCGTGTGATCACTTCAGCAAAGTGAAACTTTGTAATGTGGTTTCTGTTCTGCATGGCCTTTACTGTAACCCACCCTTCACCTTAAGTGAATGTGTGACTATCTCTATAAGTGAAGGAAACCATGCATAAGTCTTGTATGCCACATAAACATACGCTAACCCATGCGCTGAGCTGCGTCCTAGGTTCGAGTGTCTTGGCTGAATAATCAGTAACTATCGGTAGTTTGTTAGCTTGCAGTTTGAAATAGAAGAGATGCAGTGCAAGTCTGAAACTTACGTTTTAAAGTGCACTCATTTTGGAATCAACATTTACGTAAGAAACTGGCGAAAGTTCACATTCGATGTTCTAACCAGATATTATGTTTTGTTCTTCTCACTTTTTTTTAAAAATATGTCTACTATCTGATAGATCTCAGTATAAAAGAACGTACTAATTCTGTTGGCTATGTGTCACCGATTTACTCATTCTGAGATACAAATGGTTGTGAAACAATAACTTACTGTTCTTAGTGAATGTAATTTATCATAAATGAGGACATAGGTGTACAAAGAGTGATGAAATTTCCACAGCCTAACTTCAGTCATTAAGTTTGTAACGCTTTGCGGTGCAATTAATTTGTCCCGAAAACGCGATACCAGCTCGCTCCGACGTTACCATACTCCAACAGGGATCAAAGAGGGAGGAAGGGAGGAGAGCGGTGTGCGCGCATGTGTGAAGCAGAGAAAGTCGTTTGGTAGTTTGTTTTTAACCATCCGTACATGCGCTGCACCTGAGCAACAGAAACTGAAGCAAATTACTTCTTCGTTTATTTCATGGACAGGGCGGATATTGCCGGACACTGGATATCGGGGTTACTGCTTCTTTAAGTTCTCTTTTTTTGGGATGGGCTATTTTCATAACGTCATTTCATTCCTCCCTCTTTTTCATTTTCTCTTTCTTTGATTCTCTCTCCCCCCATTTCCTAAATGGAACAGATTGCCCGACCCTCCACGTTTTCCAGTTTTCTCTGTTTTTATACAAACTTCTCAGTTTTACATTCCAGTATTTGTGCATTTTGCTTTTTCTGGTGTCTCATTCTTTTTGGAAGCCTGATACGTTAACGGACGTTGACTTGAAGTCAGATGTGACGATGGTGTTCATGATGATGATGATGATCATGATTAACTGTGAAAAATGATCCAGTAACTTGTCCATCTTTTTGCCACTTGCCAAGTCACACGTTCCTTTTCACCATGATGTATTCTCCTCTCTGTCTTACTCAGGTAAATAACCCGTTTACTTCTTTCATGCTGCCGAATTCTGACTGTGCGCCTGTGTTGACTGTACGTGGCTTCAGTGCAAGTATATGCAGACGAGATTTCAGTTTAGAAAAGGGCGGGCTAAGCGTTTGTGTAGTTCGCAGAGCGAGTTGGAAGTGCTCTTTCGCTGCAAGTTTTACGTGTTATTACCGCCTGTTCAGCGCATAGCTAAAGATTTTTTGTCGAAATATCTATTGTCGTGCTATGTCTGCAACTACGTTTCAGGAGAATTTTTCGATGAATTCGAACGATAGTCGGTTATTGAATTCATCCACTAAGTTGCAGATGGTGCGCAAGAAAACAAAATGTATGTGCCAATTTACACATAGATATAAAAAGTTTTTCTACGTGTCAAAATTACAGAGTGTAGATATAATATTTGGATTATTTAGCGGACAGGCTAGAACATTGGTTTGTCATTTGGAGTTAGTTCTGTAAATTTCTCTCTGGAAAGAAAATATTTTAACATTATTTAACCTTCCAATTGTCTTCTTTTATTTAGTCTTTAACTTGACAGAAAGTTGACGGGCCACCTTACACCTCGTAACATGTAATGGAGTTAATACATATTGAAGTCATACGTGTTCCTTTGAGCAAAATAGTTTAGAAGTTTTGTGTAGTGAAAAGCACTTTCAGATATTTCAAATCTCATAAATATGACTTCCCATGTAAGAACAGATAGAGTTATTTTTCACTTTACATTGGACGACTAAAGGCTTTAAACATGCTAAATGTGTTTCTGAAATATGGATAAATATGGAATAGTTGTATATCAATAGCTTATAATGTACATTCTCATTTTTTATATGTTTATTTTGGAAATTGGTTCTGTTAGCCCGATGTTTTGTTGATCAAGTAAATAACAGTAAAGGAAAAAGCAGCTATGAGTATTTAATGCATGTGTTAAAAGTGCACAGATAGGAAATCTGTTCAACAATCCCTCTCTAAAAACACAGTAGTTCACTATTACATTTTTCAGCAATGTGGAGCATATTATGTAAAAGTTGGTTAAGAATATTAACCAGTGATATGGTGTTATGTTGCTTTTTATGTTGATTTTTCGACTCTATACCAGTAAAATAATGTTTTTCTAAGCAAGATAAACCATTTTTTAAGACAAGTAAGTATTTTTGCTTTATCAGCACTAAAATGTTTACAGTGTATAATACGATTTGATTAAATAATAATTCTTATTACCGTGTGTCAGATGGCGGGATTAAAACTTGTGCAGAAGTGTGTGTGTGTGGTTTTTTAAGGTCGACTCCTTGCAGAGATGACCTGTGCTCTATATTGGCATGAATCAGGGAGAGAAATTTTAGTTTGCTGAAATAGCTAGTTTTACCTTACCTCTGATGAAACACATTCTGAAATGCAACGTGTATTAGTGTCTTTTTAAAAGTTCAGTGCCTCTTGTTTAAAGCTCTTTTTCTGGGGGAAAGAGAAAAAAAGAAAAACAGAAAACTTTCAAATGGCTACAGACTGAAAACAGTCAAGTTTGTAGATAGATTCAGGGCAAAAAGGAACGCTTGAAAATATTTAGTAAACATTCTACTTATTCATCTGTTGTGTAACAAGTTCCTTTTTGTTTTTCCAATGCCATGTGTTGAATGCACTGTATATCCTGCTCCTGAGTTATGAGTCATTTTAGGGAGAATATTGTATTTGTTATTTTCAGCTGTTTATAAAGTTGACTGTTTCTGAAGTGCTGTAGCAAAATATTGCCTCTGCGCTGTGAATTTACACCAAATATTTATTCCGAATTCAGCTTGAATGTCAATTTGGGATACTGGTTGCTAACAGTTGTTAAGCTGGACGCCCAAAGGTAGCTGAATGCCCTAGATATCGCGTGAAATAAAATTATAAAGATGATCCCGGCACCCTTCTACTGATTTCACTTAACCTTATTCAATGGCTAGGAATTTGGCCATTATATGGGTCATGTTCTTTTGTGATGTATTTTTAAGTAAGGTTTTGGCTTGAGGATTTGGGACAGAAAGTCCGACAGTGAATACGGTCTTAGTGTAGTCCCTGTGTATAAGTACGGAGAAGAACCAAACAAGCTGCGAAACTCATCTTTAAATATTCGAATTTGTTAGCAACTAATTTTCCAGAGAGCCACCTTTCAACGCTGGCAATGCATCTAAGCTCTCTTTTACAATTTGCAGATTTTTTTTTTTTTTTTTTGGTAGTATCCGATCAACCTTTTTTTGTGTGTGTGTTGAAACTTATTTTTTCCTAGTCTTCTATCTACTTTTTAAACCAGCTCATTCTGTATGAATGGTGTAATATACTATGATGCATTTCTGAGCTCATTCAAAAGTGTCTCATTCTCATTTTAACAACTGCGACCTAAAACAACTAGGAAAAAAAAAATATCTAAAGTTTGCTCCCTCTGTAACTGCGCAATTAAAATCAAATGTAATCTTGAGAGAGAGAGAGAGAGAAAGTGAGAGAGAGACAGAGAGAGAGAAGGAGAGAGAGAGAGCTGTGAACATTATTTTGATGGAGGACTTGCAATATTAATCCAGAGTTGCACTACGCACTGAATGTAATTCTTGCTTTGAGTTCTTAGGACTGTAGACCAGCTGTGTTCTCCATTGAGGAGCATTGTTTCTGTTCCTTCTGAGGTCTCTCCTGTATTTTAATGTTGTGGCGGCGGACTGGGTTGGGATCGAGGTAGTAAGGCTTGGCCGTGTAGAACTGTGCTCAGACTGAAGGGAGGTACTGGCCGCAGCCCGGGTGAGTGTGTTGGGCAGAGAGAGAGGGAGAGAGAGAGAGCAGGAGCAGGCAGGGCGTGTGCCAGAATCCACCGCAGCTCTGCTGGCATCCTGAAAGGCCCCTGTGTCGTGCCCGTTCGACAGGACTGTTTCTCACACAAGTGCTTTAAGCTTATTTCACACTCACCGTGCCAAGTCTGCCTTCACTAAAACACGTACAAATGAAACCATTGAAGTATCGAGGCTCTATTTAAAAAAAAAAAAAAAAACTTTGAAAAGTGCAGGTATATGTTTAAGACAGACAGAGTGACTTTAACATGCGTTAAAGCCAGAAAGCAGTGTTTTTTTCTTTCTTTCTTTCTTTCTTTTTTAAACCCAAAAGTTCTGTATATCTTACGAAAATAAGCACTTCGCCGATGGTTGCTCTCGTCTGTTTTATTTCAATTTTTAGAATATTTACCAGTGTTAGTTCTGGAGGTTTTAAACGCCGCGTGTTAGTTTAGCAGAGAAGGGATATTGAATCTCGTAGCTAGGACTGCAGGATCACACACTGCTGATGTCCCCCGATTCGGTCAAAATTATATGCGCCGAAATCTTTACACCAAATCTGAGCTCAAAAGGCAATGAAAGAGCTTTTAATGTTTTAAAAGGAAGCAATAAATACAAATGGGGGAATCAGGGTATGATACAGTTGTATCAGCAGTATACTGCTGGATATGCAATTACAGTGTTTTAATTACGTTATCATATTTTGGGGGATTAAATATGTGAATTGACAGTTGTAAAGTGCCATATTACCGATTCTGGTGACATTACTTCTGTTTGTTTGTTTGTTTGTTTGCCTTGTTGCTATTTTTTCTGAACTGTTTTTGTGATCAAATGAAGTTCACTTTAAATAGCTTTATGGACCTGCAAGTTTCTATCTGCAGTTCTGTTGAATTTCAGTTTGAGAGCCAGCGCTGTTTGGAAATCTCAGCACATCCAGTGTGTGTGAAGCATGCTTGCCAATGTGCTCTGGTATCTGTTTGAAATGTGGGAGTCTAAGTTCTCCAACACTGGCAGTTAGCTATTCTGCCCCCATTTCTCATCGATTCATTCTGTTAGAGCTGCAATTAGTCCCCCACAGGAGAGCCCAGCACTGGGCCCGAGACGCACTCCGGCTGCCAAAATATTTTACCATCCAAAACTTCGCCTACAGAGCGAAAGGTTTCGTCGCTTTATTTTTCCTTCTTTCTTTTTAATGCAACATATGTGAAATTTAAGCTCTTTCTGATAACCATCATGTCTCTTATGTGCATTAATGAGCCTTCTCTTTCCCAACTGTACTTACATCTTTTTTTTCTCTCTCTCTCTCTCTCTTTCTCTCTCTCTTTCTCTCTCTCTCTCTCTCTCTCTCTCTGCAGAAACTTTTCCTAATGCACTTTTCACATTAGTTGTACGTGTGCAGGCTTCACGCCATTGCAAAGACAGACACAGAAGTTTTTAGAGGTCTGCTCTCTTTACTGTCGGCCAAAGCAAAGTTATGTTCGTTCGGCTCCACAAACCAAACGGATGGCTAAACTGTTCGTCTAAATAGGAGCCACTTTAATTAATTCTGAAAAGTTCTCCACCCCTCTCCATAGTTGGCCACATTGTGTTTGAAGTGCCGCCAGCGGACTCTCAGACCCCCCCCAACGCCCCCCCCCCCCCCCCCCCCCCCCCCCCCTCCGGTCATCAGAATCCCCCTGCTGAGTATTCCACTGGTCCTGCTCTGAAGCCACCATGACTGGGGCTTGGGGGTTGGGAAACGTTTGCTCACTTGGTCCTCAGAGCAATGCGTGCCCCATTTTTTTTTTTTTTTTCGTGCGACGGGCCCTGAGTGGCACAACCATGGAACGACCGGGTCCCTGCCGCCATGTTCCCAACGATAAAATCCCCCCCCCCCCCCCCTCCATGCCAGTCAACATATTTTGATTACTGGCTTCTCCTGAGTGTTAAAGCCTAGCTAACATGTCTTGTGAACTTTTTTTTTTTTTTTTAAAGAAATCACTGATTTATTTATGTCAGGAAGTTGGGGGGGAAAAAAAAAAGAACGAGGACACGTCCTAAGTAGAGCTCCATCTTTCATGTGTTGGTCCCAGTGACAGCCTGATTGTCATGGGAGGGAAGGAGGGAGGGGCGGTTGCCCGGCTGGAGGGGGGCGGCGGGGGGGGGTGGTCTGGGGGGGGGGGGGGGGGGGGGGGGGGGGGGGTACATGAAAAAAGTGGCCCACAGTTATAAAAGCCGGTACACTTGGCATGAGTGGAGGACTCCATGTGGTCATTCTCGCAGATGTCTGTGGAAGGTTGGCTGCATTTCATATCACACCCAAGCTCCTCAGCAGGGAGAATGGTGAGCATTCCTAAATATTTACTTTATAAAAGTCTTGTTTAAATTCCACCTGAATATGCAGACTCTCTGTCCGCATCTGTGCCAAAGGATTAGAGGAGGAGACCTTTTTTTTTTTTTTTTTGGGACGCTTTTTTTTTTTTTTTTTTCGAGTACATTCAGAACGACGCGGTTGAATTCGTTACAGAACGACTCTCAAGAGTTTTACGTTTGAAATGATGCTTAAAGTGAATTACTTGGCCCGCAGCACGGTCTGAACAAATATATGAAGTCATTTGCTTTTTTTTTTTTTTTTTTTCCTTTCCTGATCTGGAAGCACTTACAATGTGCATCGCTTGTCACACTCTTTACGACGCTTTTTGATTTTTTTTTTTTTGTCATTTTATAACTCTGTACATTTAGGTTGCGCCACGTTAAAAGTGGACCGGTCGCGGGTCCGCGGAAAGAAAGCGGACCTCGGACGTCGGGCTGCTGTCTCAGTCAGTAGTAGGGTCATTGTGAGGAGAACCTCTGCTTTTCTGGCAATGCAGATTCTGCTGGAAAGGCTTTCAGAAAAGTTCCAACTGGAAAGCAATCAAAAAACATTCTGCTGTCGTGGCGCAGTGCGATGTTTATTTAAAAAGGTCTGTAAATCTACCTTTGCTCCTCCGTGGGCCAAGCATCCCTCCTGTTTATCCTAAGATTAACCTCACACCGATTTCACCATTCTTACCATTGCCACTCTACTGATATACCGCCGAGATGCGAGGAGGGTAGAATGAATTGTCTGTGAGCTCAGAAATTTTTTTTTTTTTCGTAGAATCTTATCTAACGTAGTAGGTTATTTGATTCACTTCTTTCACAAATTTGCGTAAATACTTTTTGATGATTAAATGTGAGAGCTGGTTTCTGACTGTACTGCAAAACGGTTGAACGGATCTCTGCCAGTAGAGGGATAGCTCCCCTCCTGCCGCCGACTCTCTCTGGATTGTGAGGTGCTCTCTCTGATTGTCTGGCCTCTCTCAAGTCTGTCTTACAAACTGACCACAACTGCCTGGCCTCCGTTTGAAATGGATTCCTTTTTGTGTGTGTGTGTGTGTGTGTGTCTGTGTGCGAGCGAGTGAGAGAGTGTGTGTGTGATCGACACAAAATGGGGAGAAAAGCAATAGTTGGTCTCTTCGATTCCATCTCAGTTGTGCACAAAAAAAAAAAAAATGTTGCCAGAATCAGACGGCCTTTCAGATGAGCTCAGTGCATGTGCCTCGTAGGGGTTTGAGTTTCAATGAGGATGTGTTGGTTCCTACTATAGAAAATGTCGATTTGTTCAGTTGCAAATTGCCTCAACAGGCAAATACCGGACCGCTGTAGTTAAGTCTGGAAAGAAAAAAAAAATCACGCTGCGTTGATACAAATGGTTTGTCCTTACCTTCGCTGTGTTTGAACGCTAAAGGCAGTCCTGAGTAAATTAGTGGGTAACATCTTAACACACAACCAAGCGGCGCTTACTGATATTAAGCCCGTAACTGTGTGATCTGTTAAAGAACTAAGACATATGTTTGGCTATATTTCAGACAAAACTTAATTAAAAGAGAATGGAGTCTATTACTCTAGTGTGAAGTCAATGTATTGCATGTTGTGGCTGAGAACTGGTCCACTTTCACTGTTTATCTGGAATCCAGCTGAGCCTCTGCCAGATCCATGTGGTGTAATGAAACTCCGGTACTGCAAAGATAAGCGATTGGTCCCCCCCTTTTTTTTTTTTTCTTTTTTTTTTTTCACCACCGCTACAGAGTAGCGGCCCGGGACCAGAGAGACTTTTCTCAGAGCGGACATGAATTTTTGCTTGAGGGCATGTCTTCATGAAAGAGAGATCCTGTTCATCATATTGTCCCTCTCCTAGTGCACAAGACTGTTGTACCATATTCTCCACTGGGTTGACTCTAGTTACTGCAAAGAGCCCTGACCAATATTTTGCACCTCTGTGAGAATAAGGGAAAAGTTTCAAGGGGAAAATGTTGATATTTATGATGACAATGACGATGATGACGATGGCGATGATGTTAATGGAAAGGATGAGTTTCATTTAATTAGTTATCAGTGTGTTGTGCATTGAATAGGTTATTTAAATTTATGATGGCAAAGTGCACGCACGCACGCACGCACACACACGCGCACACACACACACACACACACACACCTACATACAGTCTATTCAGCGAACGTTTTAACTGAAATCCCCACGGCAACATAAATGTAAAGGGCGCTAGGTAGAACACTCTCTCTTTGAAAGTTATACAAACAGAATTCACACAGTTCTGCTGATGTACTGTTGGATTTCACCTGCATTGTTCATTGTTTAGCTGACATGCTGTTTGAGTAATGGCTCTTCTCTATGATAAAGTTCTGTTTGTTTTTTGTTTTTTTTTTTAGGAACTTCAAATATGTCCAACCTGTAGCATAACTGCGGTCACAATTACTCTCGTGTCTCTCGAGTTTGTCATGAACCTGGTTTGCAGTTTTGTTTTGTTTTGGGTTTTTTTTCCCTCACATGGAAAACGACGTTACATTTTTCTGGGTTACAGTCATTTGATTTGATTAATGAACTGGGTATCAGTAAGGTCCCCCCCCCCCCCCCCCCATGGGCAAAATGCTGTATGAAAATGATATTTTTCTTCTATTGAATCATAACATAAAGAAAACTGGCCTTTGGAGATGAAAGGCACCATGTCGCCACGTTATCATTAAGACTTTGTACTGCTGGAACTGACTTTTATAACCGTTTCCAAATCAACGTTTAACTCTTCACGTGTTTTTTCCAAATCTACCAAAAACATTTTCACAGCTTATGTTAGACAGTTAAAAACCACTGGTTGGTTTAACGCTAGTTGTCTATAACCGCTGTCATTCTCTAAGGGGAGACGGTGAGGAGTATCGCGTAATAAATCACTGTCAACACCGAAACTGCTCTTAATGCAGAGATACAGAGGAAGTGTGGAGGTGGGGGACACCCATGGGGAGAGTCTCTGGCTCCGTTCTCCCGGCCCTGGACAGGGCTTTGCCTTTGGCCTGAAATCTCTCCGCGAGGCACTCGTCCCAGACATGAGATGAATGCATCTTTGACCTTCGTCTCCAAAACAAAGAAATATAAAAGTCAAATCAAAAGTAAATTATATGCTGGGTTTTTTTTTTTTTTTTGTTGGTTTTTTTTTTTTTTGCATCATGAGAGATGTGGCAATATTGATTTTTTTTTTTATTATTATTATTATTTCGATAAAGTGACCAACGCGTTTGTTTTGAGTCAAAAATGAATATGGTAGATGAATTGTTACAGTCACATGGGAGCTCCATTTATTCGTTATTGCTGGCATGTTATTCAACTTGCTGAAAAGCGTATAAATGGAGTGACTAGCATTTAGCAGTGACTCCTAATACCTAAAGTAGAATCTTTTGTAGAATCTTTTCCCCCCACCGCGGGACGCCGTTACTCCTCTGTGTGTCAGCTCGTCAAACAAGCTGTGCTGAGGTGAGATGCAAGAATACTCATGCGGGACAGACACCTGTAGCATGGCTGGAGGCGTCCAAGGCTCCGCTCTGCCTATGGGAACCAACCATGTTCGGCGACCTCGCTCTCTCTCTCCCTCTCCCTCACTCACTCCCTCTTTCTTTTGTTGACTTCATTTCATTTTTTTTTTTTTTCGTCGCACAATTCATTCGTGGTCCTCCCATCCCCCCAGTGCGAAGCGTAGGAAAGCCCTCTGACTGAACACAGTGCGTCTATTCATCAGCGCTTTTCTTTATGGTTAGAGCTTTAAGAGCATCCTGCCCCCCCCCTCCTCCTCTTTACTCAGATGACACTGACAGTGTATGCTCTTTCGTTAGTCTTCTTGTGCTGTCACGCACCGGCACAAATCGGCGGGCTCGAGAAGTGTCAGGATTGAAAGGCGAGGATAGTGGCTGCAGGCCGCAAAGGTGTGTGTGTGTGTGTGTGTGTGTGTGTGTGTGCGTGTGCGTGTTTATGTTTTTGTGCAGACTGTGTGTGTGCGTGTGTGTGTTTGTGTAGACTCTGTGTGTGTGTGTGTGTGTGTGTCTACATATGCTGTATGTGTGTGTGTGTGTGTGTGTGTGTGTACATATGCTGTATGTGTATGAACATTGTGAGTGTGTGTGTGTGTGTGTGTGTGTGTGTGTGTGCGCACGCGTATACATATGCTGTATGTGTATGAACACTGTGAGTACGTGTGTGTGTGTGTGTGTGTACTGTGCTACAGGCCCAGACAGGGATCTCTGTGAATTAGGATCTGAGCCAAAGAGCGCTGTGCTGAGAACGGAGGAGGACACGTCAACGCTTGGCTGTGACCTAATATGACTCTGGAGCGCAGCTCTGCAGAAATAGGCCAGAGGAATTGCTTCACAGTTCCACCACTGATAGGCATCTTCACTGTTGGTCTTCAGTCAGTAGATACTGTAATTTAATGACCGTTTGTTAATCTGTTTTCCATGGCTGTGGGTTACGCCTTTCCTCACTCTGTTAGTCTATGCTCATAGATTTTCTTTTTGACATAGCAATACTGTGTTAATAACTCCTCAAGACTTTTGTAGGTCATAGCATACTTGAAACAAACACGTTTAAAAATGTTCTAAGTTATCTGATTTTGGAACCCATGGATGAAACAGTTTTTTTTTTTTTTTATGACTTTACAACCCATTGCAGAGTCAAAGGGATTTCATGACTAAGAAATAAACGTTTGCACTGTCCTTATCTCTGGTATGGGGTATATGAGTAGCTGCGATGTCTAAATTGCCTTTTAAAGAAAACTGTAATTACTCTCATTCATATTTTACGCATCAGGAAACTGCCAACTTTTTTTTTTGCTTACAAAGGTAACTCTGGGAGGTCACACAGAGGAGGTGACACATCTTTGTAAATTCCAAAATTTTACAGTGTTGTTTAAAAAAATGCCGTTGGGATTTTCCCAGATTTACCATACCTTCCAAACGTCTCACCGAGCCTTTTCTCAGCGTCTTCCATTAACGCACTCGTCTGAGGGTATTTTACCCTCCTCCAGAAAACACATTCAGAATTTAAAGAACAGGATTTGTTCAAACCTATGAGTGGGGACTCTGTCATAGCACGTCGGGGATTTAGAGAGATTAGCTGGCTAAGGGGTTATGTAATTGAATGTAACTGTCAGGAGAAAGCAGAGAGGGACATCATCGTTATCCTGTCTTCTCCGCTCGAAGGCTTCGCCGTTCTTAAGTCGGGACTTCTCAACAAAGATTTTTTTTTTTCCTTTTGCAGACGAACTGTCCCCCCTTACTTCTGGCAGAGATTTTAAGCTGAGGCTGTTCCTATCTGGGTCAGCTTTCATGGACTTTGAGTTACACTTGAGTTGCAGTTGCAGATGAATAAACAGCACATAATTGTTGTAAGCTGACAGAGATGGGTCTTTATCGGTATTCAGATTCAATTCACCACCCAGAAATTACAGAGAAGCTGAACATTTTGACATACATTAACGAGCGATGCTCTTCTGTAAAATGAGCTTTCTTCAGAACAGACTAATGAGAAGCACAAGCCGCAGTGCCAACAATTAGCTGTCGTCAGACAACACGGATTACGTTTACGAACTTCATTGTAGACGATGAACGAGTAATTGGTGAAGGATTTGGGCGATTGCCGCTACCTGTTCTCCCAGGACGACCGTCAACAGCACAGCAAATCGTAAAATGGGAGATGTCTCTTGCAGATTATGACTTTCTGTAATTTTCTTTCATAGTCCCATAGCTATTGTTTCTCTACAAACTGTGATTTCTGTTGAAAACATGAATGAATGAGTGATTTGTCTCTCCTAGTGATTTTAACATCATATCTATATTGTTTTAGCAGTTACAGAACATCAAAGCTGCAAAATGTACTAATTCTGATGCCGATGCTTTGAGTAAACCACTCAAAACAGAAATATCATCAACTTCCAATCGCTCATCTTCTTCATGACTAACAACCTCGAATCATTTCTCTTCCTTTTTAATCAGGTTTGTCTTTAAATGTGATTCATAATGTAGTTAGAAGACCCCGTGACATTTCAATGGGGAAACGAGGTGAGAGATTTTTGAGCTTTGTGTGAAATAAAAAGGATTAATTTCAAGAACACGTTAATACTTTAGTCATCAGCCAGATTTAAGACCGTTCATCACTTTAATTGAGCCACGTTTGAATGCCCGGTTGTGTATCACACAAATTAATTCGGTAAATTAATTCCGCCTCCCTATGAGAGATGACAAAAATCATGAGAAACGCGTGATTTAACCCCTTTCGAAAAACGGAATTACTAAACTGGGGCGGATGAGAACCAACTAGTTCTGAAATTCAGTTCTGACTGCTGAATAATTGAAAAGCTCCATATCCTCATCTTTTTGGACGAATAAATTATTCATCCCATTTGAAAGTAGATTTAATTTGATTTGGGCTTCTCTGCTTTTTTTTTTTTTTTGTCCCCTGGCAGAGAGAAAGTAGCAGAGAGAGGAGGAGACCTAGTTCATTTCTCAAGGATTCTCCAGGATTAGAACTGGTTTGTTAGAGTCAAGACCCAATTCAATTAAAGCCCTGATGTAATTAAGCTAGCAGAGATGCAGGCATAGAGTTACTGTTTGTCTTGGTCAACACTGAACCATGTGGAGGGAAACACAGAGGCCTCCGGCTCTCATCGCCCATCTTTTAATTAGCCGCTTGTGGGACTTGAGCTTTGTACCTGTTTTTCCCCAACTCAGATTGTTTCTTTGCTGTTATTTATAACAATGCACATCAAATCTCTAAAGACTGAAGGCACCAGACTGCCATGTTTCCATGTTCCTCAGATAATCCTCCCTTATGCTGACAACAGTAAACGTTAGCCAGCAGCTGGGAAGGCGTTTATGGAACTCAAGCTGCGTTCTGACTGACACGCAAAGTATTGTCGGTTAAAGACGGTTTGATAAAGGCCTTCCGGCGGCGCTGCGCGATCTTCTCGATCAGATCAGATTGATCGGCCTTCCGTGACAAGATCCGTCACGTCCCACATCCTCACAGTGAGGATGGCCACATCTCATGACAGAAAAACCTAACAAATAACAACAACAACGACATAAAAATCGGATACATTAAACTCTTTCATACGAATTTGTTTTAATTGAATTACGCTGCTCATGTTCAGCTCAGTGTAATTTGATTTTGTTGCGTCATCATGCAAACAGGTTCTGACTCTTGCATGATTTTGTACTGTCTGCATGTTTGATAAGCAGATATTATTACAGTGGCACAAAGCAGAGTTTTTTTTTTTTTGCTGTTAGTCTAATGCTTGTCTGTAGATTTTGCATCCAAGACGAGGCTGTTAGATGCTGCACATGTAGATACTTCTGTCTTTATTTCCTCCAAAAGCGTCCAGCGGACACGACCATTGGGCGGAATCCAGAAACAGAGGGCTGGTTTACCACTACCTTTGTACTTTTCAGCAAAACCAATTACACGGATAGCGACTGGTCAACATATTATGTCATGAGCTGATTAGGTCGTTCTGTCGGTCTTGCGCAAGCAAACGATGTTCAGATGTACTGAACGCTAAATCTGGTTCTTAGTTGGCTTTGCTCTTTGTAATCAAAATCACTCTCGGAAACACTGTTTTCTGTGCTTAACTTTCATTACTGTTTTGGCGGGGGGGGGGGGGGGGGGGGGGGGGTACCTTGGGGTAGATACTGTTTCACGTGCTTCTAAATGAATTACTGGCCTAAAGGGATCCTGAATGCCAGTATAGCCTTGCACACTACAATGCAATCAAATCTGCCTTTGAGGAAAAAAAAAAAGAGGAGTATCATCACATGGAAACGGCTGCCCAGCGCGGACACATTGCCTTCGCAAACCTCTGATTTGCTTGTGTTCGGATTTTGGGGGGAGGGGATTAAGGTTAGATGTCAGTAACAGAGTTGACTGTCACTGTATCAAAGCTTATATCAAAGCCTAGGCTATCAGCATGATTGAAAAGACAAAAGCCTGCAAATCAGTCAAGCTTGATAGACGGTGTTTAACGGAGATTAGTCCAAACAGATCGAGGTAGTTTTCAAAAAATAAATAAATAAATAAATAAATAAAAGGATGCGCTCTCTGGAAACGCAATATCAAAAATTAACGTAGATCTTTTTGTTTTTGTTTTTTTTGCCATTTCCTTTTTTTTTTTTTTTTTTTTAAGGTCTGTTTTTGTTTGTTTGTGTTGTGACCATACGCTCTAAATCCACTTTCACATTTTGTGGTTGTATGTAAGCGAGATGGAGTGTTTGTGTGTGTGTGTGTGTGTGTGTGTGTGTGCGCGCGTGCGTGTTTGTGCCTGTGTGTGTGTGTGTGTGTGTGTGTGTGTGTGTGTGCTTGGTAGGGGGTGAGTTGAGGTAACAGCTTTGATAGCCCTCATTTTCACATGGGAAGAGATGACGAGTTTGCATGCTCTTTGGCTCCACAGCGCTCTGTTTTGTGACAGTTATTGATGGACTCTTCCACTCTGGGATCTAGACTTGCCTCCAGCTGTTGTTTAATGAAGGGACTGCTTTATATATTTTCATTTTGTAAGAGCAACTTTGAATGCATGGATTGTAATCTATGTTGTAGATAAAGCCAGTATGCAATAATCTGTGTTATTTCATTATGGGTGTATCTAGCAGATACAATCAGTTACAAGTTCATTTTCGATAGGCCTGTGAATTAATGTTTTGTCAGCTCTGTAGTTAATGTTTTGTCAGCAGTCACATAGAATTGAGAATGAAGCAGAAGAGACAACAGGCTGTATACATTCATTCACATTCCTTTAGCACAGTGATTATAAAATACTACTGTTGCGTTACTATATGTAGCCAGCCCTGATCTTCTTAAGCCAGATGGCATATTACAGATCATAAACATGTCTGTAATGGATGTACGTGATGGATGTCATATGGCAGTTAAGTGTGTAAAATTAGGAGTTGTCTTTCTGCCATGGGGTCGCACTGCGAGAGTGCGTGCCCTCAGAAACCGTCTGATTCCGCGGGGGGGGGGGTCGCAAACTTTGTGACCCGTGCCCATTGAGAATGAGCGAGAGGCATGAAACCCCCGGCTTAAGAGAGGCGCTCGCGAGGAGGTCGCGGCAGTGCCTTTTAATTCGGCGTCTGACTCCCTTTTTTGCGGAAGGATTCGGGGGAAAGATTGAGCTCATGCGCTGGGGTGGCCAGACAATCCTTCTAATCCCTCATTATGGACGGCCATTGTCCTCGCATGCAAAGGTCAGCGCTCAAGTGGTCGCTTGGCGTTTTCAAAAACAACACCACCGCTTTCGATTCCGCCCCGAACGTTTCGAAGGGGGGAATTCGTCGTTTCTCCGGGCTAAGGCCTTCTCCGCGATAATCGTCTCGCCCGCCGACCGCCCCCCCCGCCGCTCGTGTCTTCGCGCGTCCCCCCGCGAAAACGTTCAATCGCTACTTCAGAAAGATCTCTTCAGCCGTTAGACCGAGCTTTTAAAACCGCGCGGAGGAAAATAATTTAAAACAAAAAAACAAAAACCAAACATACAATACGCGCGTATCAAACAGAAAGAAAGAGTTCTAGACTGCGTTGGTGTGGAAGTCATCGATTTGAGACAAGCAGCTCTT
Source organism: Chanos chanos (assembly GCF_902362185.1). Taxonomy (NCBI): domain Eukaryota; kingdom Metazoa; phylum Chordata; class Actinopteri; order Gonorynchiformes; family Chanidae; genus Chanos; species Chanos chanos. The sequence goes on along the minus strand of NC_044503.1, from coordinate 7,927,038 downwards.
CTATCTGTTTCCTGTTGTACTGCATCAATCGATAGAGCAAATGCAGAGCCACTGATGTTTCGCAGGGCTTTTTTTTTTTGGCTTGCACCTGTGGTATGAAGTATTAAGCTGGTGAGATTTTGTGGTAGTTACTGCTTGACTGGCTTCCACAGAAAAGAGGAATGATGTGTGACGTATTATTTAAAGAATTTCTACAAAAAAAAAATTTTTTTTAAAAATTGTTGTACTCATGTCGAAAAAAGCTGCTGATGATGACGGAGGACAGGCAGTAAATGTGACATTATAAAGGATGACAAAAGCCGTGAAGTAACATCTTTTAATCTTGAGTCATGTACTTTAAGCAGCACTTTAAGGCATATCAGGAAATTCCACCGCTACCTGCATCTCTCTCTCTCTCTCTCTCTCTCTCTCTCTCTCTCTCTCTCGGTCTCTCTCTTCCTATGTGCCTTTTGTGTGTCAAAGTTCTCTGAAGTGAAAATAAGAGCAGAAATGACAAAAAAAGCGTCAAGTTTCACATTTCCAAGAAAAGTCTACTTGTGTGGGGTTTCGTCTTGCATCAGCAGTGCTGCCGTGTGTTGTAGTGTTTGCGTGGGTCGACTGTGATGCGTTTGACACCTCCCTCATTGTCAGATGTGTCATTTTCAGTCTGTCATCACACAACTTCATAAGTCATTTAGAGACTTGGAACATGCTGATGATCTCACTGTTGGCAACACACTGTGCTCTATGACAAAACCAGACTGGTAATAGTCTACAGCATCAGTAATAAATGTTACTTTTTAAACTTTCGGTTTAAATGCATCTTAACAATGGGCTGTTTTTTTTTGTTTTTTTTTTCGCCTCTTTTGGTTCAAAAACATCTCATAAGTGTACTAGTCATTAAAACAGAACAATGGAATTGGAAAAATCTAACACTTTGAGCTACAGAGAACTGAAAATGAGAGTCATAGTTTAAATGAATTCAGATGTAAGACAGCTTGTTCATTAAGGCCGAGAACTCTTGCTTGTCACTGTATGAACCATTTCATTTTTTCGAATTTTCCCAGCGTTCCCACAACAAGACGGCCTTTGTTATTACGTTCTGTTTGTGTTTACCTTCACGGCCGCTCTTCACTAGCTTCCAGTTCAGTTATCACAAGACTTCATTCTCCAGCTCTCTAAAGTTCTCGTGCATCCATGCAGCTCTGTCATAGCACAACCCCCCCCACCCGACCCCTCCACACACACACACACACACACACACACACACACACGCGCAGACACGCATACAGTCTTACCTTATAGTCCGTTTTCCCACGTTAAGAGAGCTTGCTTAAGCTTTTCAAAGCACAGACAGACCCCCCCCCCCTCCACCACCCTGGCCCCCCAACTCTAGACACAGGAGTGTCTCAGACCAGCCCTGACACATGGCTGCTTCTGCTGGGAGCCCCCGAGGAACACACAAAAGACCTAAAGATCTAGCATGTATAAAGCATTAATTGTTGCTTTGATTGAAACGAAGTTAATTATGCTGATCCCTTGCGTCTAATCTTCAATAAACAATCCCTCGCTGCCCCCCCCCCCCTGTGGGAAGCCTGTGTTCTTTTATGGGCTGGTCTCACAGGTGCAGTTTGCTTTCTGTGTTCACATACTGGACCAAATTAAGAAGCAACATTGAAAGAAACCCTGCATGAGAATCAGTAACTTTTAATGCTCTGCTCTTAATATTGAGACTGTTGTTAGATATCCAAAGCATAGCAGGGAACTCTGGCTCCAATCAGTGTTGTCTTGTTCTTTTTCTGTATGTCTTTTCTTCGGTTGTGAGCTTTTTTCTACACCCCAACTGCCCCCCCCCCCGTCCCGTCCCGTCCCGTCCCCAACTACCCACCTTTCCCCTCTATGCTTCTCTCTCTCTCTCTCTCTCTCTCTCTCTCTCTCTTTCTTCCTCTCTCTCTCTCTCTTTTTCTTTCTCTCACTCGCTATTGTCATGGTGCATGGCTGAGGGCTGACTCAGCGTTTACATGGTGGCAAAGCAGGATGACTCACTGCTGGAAGTCAACACTACATCCCCTTTGACCCAGTTTAAATTCTGAGCCTTACCTTCTCTTATCACACTGGGATCCAGCCAATAAGTCTGTTAGAGCTGGTCTGTCCTTGATGACAGTCCCAGATATACAAGAGAATATGCTTTGCATATGTTAGGTATATGTTTACCGCACAGACGTGTAGTATCAGGAACTGTGGTTGAAATGTATCATTTTGAAGCGGGGATGATGTCACAACGTAAAAAGCGAGACCTTCTAGAGGTAAAGAGGGAACGCTGTGTGCTTGAGCCGACTCCAGTAAAACTTACGGATCTCTGAAAAAAGCTTCTATAGCTTCTCGCGTGACATCATTTTATTTCATTTCAGGGTCTTTTATGGCAAGCTCTGCTTCACTATAGCCTTTCAGGATGGATTCAACATGTTAGGTTTAAGGGTCCTTGCCTGGGAAGAAACTTTGCTTTCGGGCCAGATATTTTGCAATATTTTTCTCGTCAGTTTTTCAGGTTATTGTCTACTAATGTGCGCTGTTGCTTTTTAGTCCCACAGAAAAACACTATGGGGCTTCAGGCACATAATAATTTACCGTCTGGGGTAAGCAATGAAACGCAATAAAATGAAAAGAACGGCATAGTTTTTTTTTTTTTTGGAGTCATGGTAATGTGCATGCAAATGTAACATGTATTTTTTTTAAAATACTCCTCTGTAAATGGCTGTTCCAAGTGCAGAGTTGCGGCTCAGTAAAAGTGCAGCAGGCTGACCGTGGAGTGCGAGGCCTTGTAACCGAATCCATTATTCAGATCGTAGGTGATGTGCTGTTTTAGTAATATGCTACCATTAGCCAGCCAAAGAGGAAGAGGGAGAGTGGGATTCTTGTAAAGAGCTGGGAGAGAGAGAGAGAAAGAGAGAGAGAGAGAGCGAGAGAAAGAGAGAGAGAGAGAGAGAGAGAGCGAGAGAGTGAGCGAGAGAAAGAGAGAGAGAGAGAAAGAGAGAGAGAGAGAGAGAGAGAGAATGCTTACTCTATCCAGAGCCTTTGGCAGTTACAGCAACAATGCAGGAAGGGCGGTGAAGTGATTTCTGCCATTAAAGCTTAGAATGGCATTTTAGATTAATAGCAGACCTTCAGGAATTCAAAGCCCTGTAACAGTTTTATTCCTTTGACATACAGTAATCTAGCTTTGGCAAAGTGAAAAAAAATAATTGTCTGGTGTAAAAACCCATCCACTTATTCTTGTCAACGTATTTGTTATTTGTACAGTTGGCTTTGTCCAAAGAGCAAACGAACATGGCTTGGAAAAAATTCTACCACGTTATTCTGATCTTATTGGTGTGCTTTTGAAAATTACAGCTGAATAGAAATTATCCAAAATTATCTCCAGGTCTGGTGCTTGAGTGTTGGAAAAACTTCAGACTTAAGACTGGGACACGTGCTGGTGTCACATGACAGTCACCATAGCAACCCTCTGTGTCTGATCACAACTGTCCCGTTCTGTCATCGTCTAGGCTCCTCCCCCCCTCCCCACGCACTCTCAGCTCGGAAAAAGATTTGCGAAAAAATTACATTCTCTGTTTAAGACATAATAAAGATGGTATCCGAGCAACGGACAGGAATAAAAACACATTTCCCTGTGCTCTGCAATAACAAAATGATTCAATTACTGCATAAATACAGCTGTGAAGGCCATGGCTCCCCCCACTGTACGCAAAGCAGTGGCCTGGGGATTTTCAGGATACTCCTTTAGGCTCTAGCCTGTTCTTAAATCTCCAATCTGTGCATTCATGGCAGGTTTGCTATCATAGCTGGCCTGAATACTGCCACCAGAACTCTAGCTGATCAAAGATCTTCAGTTTAGCTGGCTATAGTGAGGCCATTCATCTGCTCTGTTTATCAATAACATTCTCATCGTTAATGTGTAAACAGATCCCGAGTCAAGGCAACCTTTTGATTTCGATTGTAGGAAAAGCGGAGCGTTGCGTTGGAGCGTGTCCAGGCCTAATATGGAAAAGGAGAGAGGGGAGGCTCACTGCGAAAAAAAAAAAAAAAAAAAAAAGTCCTTCGGTGTTTGCCTTTCTCTACGCCACTTTTTCATCTTTACGTTACTGGAGTAAACATGCTATAAGGGCAACTCCGGGTTTATACCAAGATAAACGGTCGCTTTCTGACCTGGATCTCTGCTGCGTCAGACGGCTGGTCTCTGTGCAGCTGTAATGAGTGTTGAGGGGGGTACAGTGATTTATACTAAGGAAGGTGTACAGGTGGTAGACAGACAGGTTTTTGTAGCTGTCCTAAGATGCCTGTTAAAGTTGGGCCTGCACACATGGAAGTTGCACAGGGGGGAGGAGGGGGGGGTTGTATGAAGGGGAGTGGAGGGGAGGGGGCAGTTGCTATGAAAACATTGGAGCATAATGAACCTGGAAGAGGGGGTATGAAGAAGGGAGGGGTCCTTTTCGAGTCCCGAAAATGTACCTTTTTTTTAAAATTTTTTTTTAACTTTAGTCTCCCAGATCAGAGTTTGACTCAAGCTGCCACAGAGCTATTTCCAATACGGCATTTCGGGGCAGAAAACGAAAGCCTAATTAGTGTTTATTTTTGCCTTAGGAGTGGTTTGTGGATATGCTTGTGCTGTAGTTTGTGTAATGAGAGCAATCCAATCCACAGGGCTGGGAAAACGGAGGGATACACGGACAGCAGCCTGTATGTAGCGGGGGTGGGGGGATGGGGGGGGGGTGAGCCGCCTTGTAAACGCGCTTCGCCTTCGACACACGCGGAGTATAGATTTCCCTCCATCTTCGGGAAAATCGAGCAGTTACACCGTTAAACTGTGAACTATACGCGTCATTATCGTTTAGTTTAGAATGCGCTACATCCTCAAGAACAGGTTCTCTGTCAAAAAGACATTCGTACCATCGCCCTGAGGTCGTAAAAAACGGTTTTGATGTACTTTGGGCAAAAGAGGCATTTGGTTGCCAAAAACTTTTCAGAAATTTGTAAAGGCCTCATCAGATTGTCTGTCTGGTTTCCAAGCCGGATCTCTGGTTTCTATCAGTGGCATGTCTCTGTGCTCTCTTTCTGTAAAGCTTTGGAAAGTTTACACAGTAACTCTATCGCTTCTGCATAAGACGTCTTCCGCCCCTGATTACAGATCTTTCTATATGCTGTATGTTAGAGCAGGCCAAGACAAGGGGACTCTAAACCTCAGAATTACAGCACAATGTTTTCTTTGAACTTCTTCTCCCGACATCAAGTCGAAATAACTGGAAATAAAAACACATTATACCCTGCTGCTGCAGCTCTCTGAGTAAAAATAGATGTTCAATCTGGCTTCCTCCTCTCGGTAAAGCTCACTGCTTTCAATACTCCATTTGAAACGCCCCTTAAAGGGACAGGCTATGGAACCTGAGTAAATGAAGAGCCATATGTCTTTAATAAAGCAGTATGCTGGGTGTAAACAATATGGAGACCGTATCACATCCTGTAATAGCGGGTTTCGTCCAGTGTATCGCGGCCCGCGACGAAAACTAGCAGGTGAAAGTCTAGCTGTACGTTCGACGCTTAGTAACGTGCTGAGCTAGACAGCTGAAAATGATACCTGAAAAAAAAAAAAAATGAAGGTGTTGTGTACTTATTCATAAAGGAAAAAAAAAAAAAAAAAAAAAGTAAAAAACCCACAGAGTCTCTTCTCAAGAAAAAAAAGGAAAGAACTACATTGGTTATCCTCAATCAAGTGAAAGTTTGGTATGGGAGGAATGGGGTTTTGAAGGTTTAACTGAAACCGATGTTGTGTGCCTTACGCCGGCAGTCATGGTTGGGACAGCTGGAAGTGTTTAAAGTGTTGTGCTGCTGAGAGAAGCGCAGACTCTTTTATTGCATGAGCTCCATGCAGTGTGCCTCAGTCATGTCCAATTACTCTCCCTCGGACCGGTCGTTACCGGGCTCCGGTTTGTGGGGTGATCTCTCTCTCTCTCTCTCTCTCTCTCTCTCTCTCTCTCTCTCTCTCTCTTTTTTTTTTCGTGTCTCTCCAACGTTCTCTCTTCTGAGACACCACATTAATGCACCTAGGTTTTTATGACATCATAGGGGAATAGGTCGTTGCCAAAAAAAAAAAAAAAAAGGGGAAAAAAAAAGGATGACGCCAGAGACAGATTTCTTGGGAGATAATTCCACCTGGATTATTCGCTGGTTTTCGTCAACCCCCTCCCCGCCCCTGCCGCCGCCGCCACAAGTTCACGCTCTTCAATGAGTTTTTACACATATGTAGCCTCCCATCATGTCTTCGTTATTGCTACGTATTTTTTTTTTTATAATCTTTTCAAGATTCTTTAACACAGACACACTCAAACATAATGTAAAAGAATTGGACATACTCTTTTCACATGCTGTAGAGACTCGGTTGGATCTTGTTATGATAATTGATAGTTTTGCCCAGTTAATGTTCAGTTGGGATGTAAATAAGGGGAAAGACTAGCACATTGGGGTTTTGAAATGTGAAAATATGGAAGCCATTAGTGACACCAAATGAACATTGCTAAATTATTGTCCTTTAAACAGTTAAGAAACTGTGGTTTGTGACTTGCCTAGCAGGCACACACATGTATATTGTTGTTGTTGAAAACCCACCACTAAAAGGGAAAATAATCAACAAAACATAATTGGATGAATTATTACTGCTTATGTTTGAATTGCTCTAAGAATGAAGACCATACACCAGCACGCATACAGTTGCTTTCTCCAAAGTCCCTTAAGTGTTTACTGGTCTGTGCATAGCAAACACATCCAGAATGAGGAAATGTGGTCTTAATTTAGATTAACTAATTTCTTAAACAGCTGAAAACCAAAGTAAACCCTTTATTTACAATTAATTTAACTGTCATTTTGTCATGTTACTCTCGCGTTCGGCAACGCATAGGTCAACTAGTTACAGAGATGAGATAAACACTGTGGTTTTAGTAAAATACAATGTTTTCTCCCATTTAGAGTCTGTACTAAAACACTCTTCTTCTGCCTCCTCCAGGATGAGTTTCATCCATTCATTGAGGCTCTGCTGCCGCATGTGCGAGCCTTTGCCTACACTTGGTTCAACCTCCAGGCCCGCAAACGCAAATATTTCAAGAAGCACGAGAAGAGGATGACGAAAGACGAAGAGCGCGCCGTCAAAGACGAACTTCTGGGCGAGAAACCTGAGGTCAAGCAAAAATGGGCGTCCCGTCTTCTAGCCAAACTGCGCAAGGACATTCGGCCCGAGTGCCGCGAGGACTTCGTGCTGTCAATCACGGGGAAAAAACCTCCTTGCTGCGTACTCTCAAATCCCGACCAGAAGGGCAAGATGAGGAGGATCGATTGCCTGAGGCAAGCCGATAAAGTGTGGCGACTGGACCTGGTGATGGTCATCCTGTTTAAGGGCATCCCTCTGGAGAGCACGGACGGAGAACGGCTTGTCAAAGGCGGGCAGTGTACCAACCCCATACTCTGTGTTCAGCCTCATCACATCAGCGTATCGGTCAAGGAGCTGGACCTCTACCTTGCGTACTTCGTACAGGAGAGAGGTGAGTGCTGACGTATCCGTTGCTACACCGACACAGTTGCAGGTTTAAGGCACTCCTAGCGTAGAGCTAACAGCTACGTCGAGCGATTTGTTTAGCCCACAGTCAGACGGGAAAAACAAATAATTCTTAGAAGCACTTTACACTCTCTCCTCTATACTAGGAACTGTCACTTAGTGTGGTACCGAGAACTATGCAGCAGCTATGGGGGGTGGATGTGCTTATAAAATTTACCCAAAGACGTTATTAGTGCGTTACCTGGAAAAGTCGCTGACTCATCTCCTTACAAGTAGTTAGTTTAGCAAAACCTATCTCCAATCTATAGATATTGTGATATTTTCAAGCAAGAGTTTTAGTGGCAAAACTATAGGCACTTGACTCTGTAGAACTTCTTTTAATGAGAGAGAGAGAGAGAGAGAGAGAGAGAGAGAGAGAGGCAGGGAGAATTAAACAGAGCCAAAGTCCTGACACTGTAAATCTCTTTAAATGAGCATGGTTCTGAACGCCAGCCTTAGAGATGTGTTAAAATTTACAATGTTGTATAAAAGGGTGTAGCCTGGTGGTTAGTGGGCAAAGCTGGGAGCCAGCTGATGTACAGCCTGCCGGGCAGAGTTGGAACCACCCTGCCCACTCTTGGCATCCCTCACCCTTTTACACAGTTTCGCTCTTTGCCCCATACTTTCTGCCTTGCCTGGACGGAACAGTCATGACGTGAAACCGATATCTGCACCGTTGTGTCATAGGCCAGTACGAACAGTATGTTTTTACATCGCGGAACTGTACGTGTTGAGAAATTAATCAACGAATTTTTTTTTTTTTTTTAAGGAATTGTACTTGATGTGCATTTAAGTGTTTTTAGGCTACTCGGTATTGTAGTCCGCCCCCCGACCCCAACCCCGACCCCTTATGTCACTCTGTCTAGGCTGAAAGGAAAAAAAATGCCCAGAAAGTCAGTCCTGCCTTTAACATTGTCCTTTGGGGATAAAAACCACTTAGCTTTTCCATGCACTCACGTATGACTGTTGAGCTCGGGAGCTCTGGTCTGTCTCACTGTGTGTGTGCATACTAAATCAAAACAGCATGGGGTGATAGGGTGTAGCTGAGTGTCCCGTATATTAGAATGAGGAAATAAGTGAGTGAGTGAGTGCGTGCCTGTGGACGTGTGTGTGCGCGCGCGCGTGTGTGTGTGTGTGTGTTTTAGGGGTGCTCTATACGCAGTGCAGTAGGCCACTAACTGTGACTCAGCAACCTCTGTCTCTAAACAGTGAGATACATTATTCAAATTCCCCAGGTGTAGCGTCGTTTTCTTCAGCTTTTACTCCATTACTTTGTCTCAGCCGTTTTAGAAATTAGCCAAAATGACCTCACCGCATTCTGTCTCCTCCTAGTTCATTCCTAAGAAATTCTGGGAAACAATGACTACGAGTTTCATGTTTATATATGTGTGCAGTCAACCTTTTATCTATGTAACAATACACAGTAGAGATTAGGAAAATGGAAAGGAAACGTTTAGGAAAATTTGTCATGCATGTTTATTAGATATTTGTCAGTGTTTTGGTGGTTTTTAGTGCCAGTAAACTGTAAAAGCCAGTCTTACTGGGACAAAGTATGACTGATTTTACCCACTCCACACCTGCTAGAGTGTACAAGCATGGCTACTCCAGAGAGAGAGAGAGAGAGAGAGAGAGAGAGAGAGAGAGTCATGCATTCAGAATTATTTTTGTCCTCAGCTGCAGCCCTCTCTCTCTCTCTCTCTCTCTCTCTCTCTCTCATTCTCTCTCTCTCTCTCTCTCTCATTCTCTTTCTCCGCTGCCCCTGCCACTCATCTACCTCCCCCTGTCTCTTCTCTTCTCTTCTCTTCTCTTCTCTTCTCTTCTCTTCTCTTCTCTTCTCTTCTCTTTCCTTCTCTTCTCTTCTCTCTCTCCCTCCTCTCCACTCTCCCCACCCTTTCAGGCGACCTTCACCCTCGGCTGTCTGGGTCACAGTGGCGGCCTCCCTGTCACCTGACCAGCCTAATAGCCTACAAACTCCTGGCTGTAAACACGCAGATAAGGGGCTGCAGCTTTTCACTTTCACTCAGACCAAAGGCAGAGGAGGGAGGTGGGAAGTAGTGAGTGAGTGAAGGAAAAGAAGGAAAGGAGGAGGGGAGGGGAAGAGTAGAGAGAGAGCGAGGGAGAGGGGGGGGGAGAGAGAGAGAGAGAGAGAGAGGAGGCAACCAGTCAGCATTTGGTCTTAAAGGCACAGTGCGTTCTTTCACGTCCAAAGCATGTCATCCTCCGCTTTTCGTCCTCTCTCTCTCCCTCTCTCCCTCCCTCCCTCCTGCGCTCTGGCGCTTCCCCGTAGCAGTTCAACAGGGCCAGCACTGTTAAGCCATTACACAGCAACACCAGCTGGGAAGCACTGAGCGTCTGCTCCCGCTCATTTGCTGTGGTATGTTTTGGTATCTTTACTAATGAAGCAGAGTCCAGGCCATGGGGCCCACATCGCACCGAGTCCAAGGACGAGGTAGCAGCACCCTCATCGTCGTCCTTCTCAGAATCAAGAGGGCTTGAACGTTAGAATGAGACAAACTAAAAGCCTCTTGTGTATAAAAAAGAAAAAAAAAAAAACCAAAAAAACTTTTAAAAGTAAAGTCATACATGACGAAAGATTAGGCCGTCGTGCTTACCGAGGGACTGTGTAGATAACAAAACACAACTTTTCTAGGACGTTCCAAGTCATGGATTGCTGTTTTCGTTGTTTTTTTGTTTTTTTTTTACGTGGAGCAATGGCACTGCTCTCCAGATATCTTCTTAACAATTAATCACTAGCTCAAGCGCAGCTGGTGGAATAAATATGGCGTAAAAACATGTCATAACAAATGGCATGGTGGTTTTACTGATTTAACAAAACACGCTTCTCAGTGGAAGTTCGCGCCAGCCAGAAGTCCCGTCAAACCAAGGCTCTTCCCTTCAGCCGTGACCTTGCCATGAACTCCCTCTTTCTGTATTGGCGGTTGGTGAATGGTGTGGCACAAGATGCACTTTGTGTGTGCTTGGTCTTTCTCTCTCTCTCTCTCTCTCTCTCTCTCTCTCTCTCTCTGTCTGCTCATGTGAGCCTGCACTGTATGTTGTAGTGTAAGCAGAGCTGTTTGCAGTAGAGCACGATGTTTCAGTGCTGTCTGAAACACATACATGTACACACACACGCACACACATGCAAACACACACACACACACACACACATACATGTGTGTACAGACATACTTAGACACATGCACGCACGCGCACGCACACACACACACACACACACACACACACACACACACACAAGCGCACACACACACAGTAAACACAGCGGCGCAGGAATGTGCTCCACTGCTCCGGCAACGGAAATTTAGGAGGGGCGGGAGGATGGGGGTCACCTCAGGTCAAGTTTAGCCTAGTTTTTCTGCCTCCAACAGGGGGAGGTGTTCTGCACTCCACTTTTTCTTCTTAAAGGGCCCGCAAATGGAATTACAGAGGTGTGTCATTTCACACTCAGTTCTGAACTGTGCTGTGTGCACTGATCGAATCTGAGGTGGTTACAATACCAAATGCGTACATTTGATAAGCCAGAGTCAGTGGGTGTCTAACAAAAACCAGATTTTTTCATTGATATGCCAATATCAAAAATAACACTGTACAGTGAAGTGTTTAGTGTTCCCTTACATAGCTACACAATTAGACACAGACACATCTCGACTCCGCGCTTCTGTCCTGGACACATGAACAAGCTGAATAAAAACGGAAAGCTCTTTAAGGGTGGACCAAGCGTTTACAGTAAATAAACGCACGAAAGGTCTTTCCTTTTGTAAGCCTATCTCTCTGCGGTCTTTTCCAACAGGGAAGCCACCGGGTCCTAGTCACGGTTCTCTTCTCTCTCGATGTTCTCTCTCCGAAGAGAAAATCCGCGTGACCGCGCTGCGTCCTCAACTCTCGCGCTGGCCCGTCTCACTGTTCAATATTTTAATGGGCCTTCAGTTTCTCCATGGACCCTGCCATTTCCTTTGTTACTGCCCCTTTGATGACGGATTCTTTACCCTCATCTGCATGGTACAACCTGTGCTCGTTTTAGAGAAGATAATGAGGGAAAAACAACCTCATGTAGATAGATGGATAGATAGAGAGAGAGAGAGAGAGAGAGAGAGAGGGAGAGATAGGCAACAGCACAGGGAGGTCACTGATGAAAGTCAAAGGCAATGCAGCTCAGCTCTCGTGTTAATCAATCTAGCAGATCGATTTGCTGTGTGCAGGCTGGCAGAATGCAGACACTGTGCTGATGAGGAACTGTGTGCTGCAGGAGAGAGTGAGAGAGACCGTGCTTTGGCACATGAGTGTGTGTGTGTGTGTGTGTGTGTGTGTGTGAACGGGTAATGCGGAGAGCCGAAACGCCGAAACACCGACCGCTTATCCAGACGATGAATTTAGAGTAATTCATTCAGAGGAATTCATTTAAGAGCGTGTGAGCAAGAGGCTTCATTTTTCTCTTTAGTTTTATCTCACTGCTTCAGACTAAAGTACAAACTCAGCACAGTCTCCTACGTGAAGCGCACACAATGGCCATGCTGAGTGACAGTGTTTGTCATACAGAGATATGGAGGAAGCCCTGAAGTACTTTTATGTCTTTTACAACAGCAGTGCAAGGCTTAAGCCCAAGAGTTTGAGCGGTCATTCACATTATATGGTTGTTTGAATTCAATCAAATGTATATGTATCATCATCATATATTTCCTTTCTCTGTATCTTAATCAAAAACCACCCCGGACTTGGGCCTCATCAACACCATCGACAGCACTGATGTCTCCTGCTGATATGGAATACATGCATCACAGTGTTTGCCTTTGTTATTTTGTAGTTATAAGATTAACCACCTCTCAGTTTCTCACTATGAGTTTTTCTTTTTTAAAAACACCATTTTTTACACATCACGTCATCTGGTCTCTTATTAACTATAGCTTTAACTGTTATCGCACCGTAAAAGAAAAGCGCGTTTGTAAGCCTTTTTTTTTTTTTTTGAAATCCCAAACAACCTGGAGTAAAAGCGTTCCTATGATCCTTATCCCCGTTCATAGCAGAGGCCTAAGTCAGTCGCGTTGACTGCGCACGCGGGGTAAAAAAGCAGCCGTCTGCGATGGGTGGCTGCCAGGACATGTCTGAGTGTTCTTCGCCCCCCCGACGAATGCGTCACACTTACTTTTCAACAACGTGTCAGCTGCAGCCTCATCTGCACCTAATTGCAGTTGGGCCGTAAATGTTGTTCCCTGCTCTCTCCCTCTCCGTCTCCCTCTCTCTCTCTCTCTCTCTCTCTCTCTCCCTCTCCCTCTCTCTCTCTCTCTCTCTCTCTCTCTCCCTCTCCCTCTCCCTCTCCCTCTCTCTCTCTCTCTCTCTCTCCCTCTCTCTCTCTCTCTCTTTCTCTCTCTCTCTGCGGTTCAATCCAAGCGCAGACCGCCAGACCGACGGATCCCAATTTTCCTGCTTACTAATTGGGATGAAGTGTCTTTCATTTCGTGTTCCTGCGTGGAGGTAACCCAGCGGCCACCCTCTCTGGGAATCTGAGTTTATAGCCCTTTTTTTTCCCTCCTTTTATAACAGAAAGAGGAGAATGGACGTGGGAGTACGGAATGTGGGGTAATGCTGAAAGAGAGAGAGAGAGAGAGAGAGGATAAGAGAGAGAGGGAGAGAGGGTAAGAGAGGGAGAGAGGGAAGAGAGAGAGGCAGAGGGACAGAGAGAGAGAGAGAGAGAGAGGGTAAGAGAGAGAGAGGGTAAGAGAGAGAGAGGGAAGAGAGGGAGGCAGAGGGACAGAGAGAGAGGGTAAGAGAGAGAGAGAGGGAAGAGAGAGAGGCAGAGGGACAGACAGAGAGGGTAAGAGAGAGAGAGAGAGAGAGAGGGTAAGAAAGAGAGAGAGAGGGTAAGAGAGAGAGAGACAGAGGGTAAGAGAGAGAGAGACAGAGGGTAAGAGAGGGAGAGAGGGAAGAGAGAGAGAGAGAGGGTAAGAGAGAGAGAGAGAGGCAGAGGGACAGAGAGAGAGGGTAAGAGAGAGAGAGAGAGAGCTTTTACCCATATAAAAATATTTCCTCTACTTTGCGTGCACCCAGCTGCTGTTGTGTAGATAGACGGCTTCATTGACAGGGCATGTCTTGACTGTGGCAGGCTCCCTCTGTGTCTACTACTTGTCTTACTGCTGCCCTCCCCTCCCCTCCGCGATACAGCCCTCACAGCTGTCAGCTATGTGTATGAGTGTGTGTGTGTGTGTGTGTGTGAGAGAGAGAAAGAGAGAGGGAGAGAGTGTGTGTGTGTTGGTGAAACAGACAGAGCCCTTCAGAATCTCCCACGACACACAAACACACAAACAGACACACATCTTTATTGTCCAGCTGTTTAATCTGATTTGGGCCAATATCATGGCAGGACAAGCGAAGATTCGGTATGTGTTTGCAAGCAGCTAGGTTGTTAAGATTGTCAAAATAAATGATCAGTTTAATTATTGTTGACCTGACGGAGCTTTCTGACTGACAGCCACTTGGACCCGTACAGACGTTCTGTACACGCATAAAATGCACTCATCACAGTCGCATTTGAAACAACTCAACTTCAAAGCCTTCAGCCTCATTTTATAGGGTTTTTCTTTTTTTTTTCTTTTTTTTTGAGTCAGCTGGTTATGATGCTGCCTAAAACAGAGTGTTCGCCTCATTGCACCAAGGATTAGAAAAAAAAAGCAAATCTTTAAAAAAAAAAAAAAAAGATGATCTTACCTCAGCATGTTGATGCTTTTGCAACATGGATTAAAATCCCCTGGATTGAGTTTTGGTTTCGATCTGACTTTAATCTCGAATGCGTCTCCACAGATGGGAAACTGTATTTGGTATCGTTTTTCCATCTCGCTTGTCTGCGTCCTCTTACGAGGCCTGAAATGACGGCAGCGGAAGACGCTCCTGTTGCGACTCATTCTCTCTCAGCTTTTGTTCTTAGCCGTGACACTCTATCTGTCTGCTATAGCTGAAACTCTGATGCATCAACTGAAACTTCTGCCAGACATGCTGTGAGGTTTTGTGACGCAGGATGTCAAAGGTGGCAGGAGAGGGGGGGGGGGGGGGGTGGTGGTGCGTGTTTCTATATGAATACCCACGATTCTTTCATGTGGCGAACGAAAAAAAAATAACCATATGACAAATTACTCCGGCATAAAATTTCCCGACGCGACCTATAGACAAAGTGTGAATCAGTTATTTTCAATCTAATTGATGTGTCTCTTTGATATGTTTAGCCGTTATTTTTATGAACTCTGACTTAAAGATTGTATAGATCTGAGATCGTTTAGTTGGAATTAGATATATGCCTAAATTGGAACTAAATGTATCTGCTTGTCGTGCCTGTGGACTGTTTTCTATGGCTTTTGTTTGTTTCGCTTTTACTACTGGCCAGGAATCCACCGCCCTCTCGTTTTTGTTTGACACGTCTTACAAGACCAGCTCTTTTGCCGAGTACACGCAATGTAAGGGAACAGAGAAGCTTGTGTAGCAGGGTTCAGTCTTTTGGCCTCTCTTCTCTCTGTCTCTTTGAAGCCCATGTTTAGGGTTCGCTTCGAGCAGAACGAGGCCCCTGGAGACGAGAGGGTGTTGGATGGAGAGTAGCTGATCAAAGTGCCGAGGAGAAGATGTGACAGATGAAGGGCAAACATGAGGGGAAGAGTGCAGCACCTTCCAGACCAGGCAGGACTAGGTCCCTCCCAGACTGCCTGGGCAAAGTCTTTCATTCTCTGACTAGACCTACATTCTGGCCTCCTTTCAGAGAGCCAAGCAAGGACACACACACACAAAAAGACACAGAAACGCATATACGCACACGCACGGTGTTTGTCAGGGAGTTTACGCACACGCACACGCTCTAGATCGTGGTATTTCCCTGCAACTGTGTTCCATGGAGAATGAGAAGTCATCGATCGTCTGGGCTCTTTGTCACCCTGCTGCCCGCCTCGTGAGCGTAGGAAAGGGACTTTGCCTACTCTTACTTTAAAGTGTTCAGAACTCAACTTGTTTGACATGTGTTTACCAACTAAAACTTGGCTGCGATAGCTGAATGATGTGATAAGGAGGTTCACTTATTGGTTTTGTGGTTTAGCAACTTTTCTAAAACATTGGCAGGGAGAAGAATTGTACTGGTTTTTATAGAAGTTCTACCACTGTGTGTAATTACGTCGAGAGATTCATCTTTTCCAAGATGTATTAAAAAATCAATACCACGATAAACAAGCCCATTTACATTTATAATGATAATAAATTCAACGAGACTTTTTTTTTTTATTTTTTTAAGTTTTTGACCATTTACCTCTCAGCTCTGTCGTGCATTTTTCCTTCCTTAATTCAGCTTATCACGTGAGAGCTTTCCAGACAGACGCGCAGGAGGGGCATGGCTTTGATTGGCTTCTGTACTAATAGTTTAAATGAAACAGAACAAATAAAACAACTCATTATCGGGGGGGGGTAGAGTGACGTAGCGCGTACTCTGCCCCAAGATCAAAGCGTTCGGTCGTGCTGAGGCATGGGACGTTGCCCAGCTCTGAGTCGCTATCTCTGCCTCTGTCTTCACGGCCCAGGCTGACTGGCCTGCTCCTGTGGGTTGTGGCTCTTTTGTAATTGAGTCTGGCTTCCTTGACAGCAGTTAAGAGCATAAACAGTTTTGCGTAAACGGTTATTCCCCCATCCCCCATTTATATCCAGCCGCTGCTACGTCATTCGCTTCGCGTCAGCGTGTTCTGAGCCGTATCAGAGCGAGACTACAATTTACCATCAGTAAATTCAGATTCCACCGCGGCCGTTTTAGAATAACCTGTCAGAAATCGTGTGGGGTTTTAGCCACGCGTATTGTTAATTATATGTATGTATATATATATATTTTTTTTTTGCCACTTGCTCGTATGAATTCTGGGTATTCAGTTCTCAGTGAATGATTATAAGACGTCTGCATTTGTACATTGCTGTAGTGTGCATAACCATACTCATTACTGTGTACTATTTATAGTTGTAGTGAAACATAACTATAAAAGGTTTGGAAGAGCAGTGATTTCTGTTATTACCCCCCCCCCCCCTTGCTCAAGCACATTTAAACGTCCTGGAAGTGTCGTACCTCGACGCTGTTATTTTTTTTTTCCCTCCCTCATTTGGAAGGGGAGTCCTGGGAGACCCTCGCTCCATCTCGTCCTAGTTCAGAGACCATCTCATCATCGCCTCATCATTTTTCCCAATCGGACCCCCCCCCCCCCTTGCACCCCCCACACCCCCGCCCTCAAAGGAAGCAATTAGGACCCTTCCTTTAATCCCTGCAGTTAAAAAAAAAGGGAGATTGCAGACTGCTTTGACAGCCAAATGAAGCATAAGTGGCTATTTTTACAGAGGTACTGCTGTTTGAAAGAGCCTGGTTGGAATTCAGCTCAGGCCAGACCATGTGAATTTTCCTCTCAAAAAGCTTTTGTGCTTGATATGAATGATGAACTAGATCATTAGATAGTTCAAATCTTAAAAAAAAAAAAGAAAAAAAAGAATGACGTTGTAGTTGTTGTTGGAAGAAGTTGAAGTCATTTTATTTGTTGTTCATTCCATGAGGATAGCTTAACTGCTGGGGTGGTCAGTGTTAAGTCCTGTATTTTCTATTTTGGACAAAATCGTCTCTTTCCGTACCAAAGTCAACACAGAACAAGCACAGCAAAAAAAAACCCGGTGGATTCGGTGTTGCTTTTTTACACTAAGAAGAGACCAGCGACCTTTCACCGTGTCCTTTAATGGACTCGAAATAAGCACTGACAAATTCATGTGGCAAGGCACTGCAGATTCCGCAGAACAACACAGCTGGGAGCAATCAGGCCTCCCTGCCTCCTTGTCTCTCCATCCTTCCTTTCTCTCCCACTCTATCTCTTCCTATCGCACTTCTTCCGCCTGTGTATGACATCAGCCGTGGCTCCGTTTACAGTCTAGCCACATGACGGCGATTTAGCATTAGCTTAGCCAAAGTTAACAAGATATACGCGAGTAGGAAAACAGTAAATGAAAGCGCATTGTTTTAGGACAGCATGGGTCGTGGTGTTAAAACGTGGGCTATGGTTATTGTATTTCGGGTATCCTGGGTTATCTGTTCCAGTGACAGCTATAGATAAAGGCATTTTTTTGGTTCGGACCCTAAAAAAGAAAACCGTTATTTCTTCATCGTATGTCAAGCAGACAGGTCTTCTTGCATGTCTTGTGTAATTTGATCTCACTGATTTTTTTATGTGTGTTTCTCTGATTTATTATCAATATTGGAGACAAACAGGAATGTGCTTTGACTGTAATAGAAGTTCTGTGGTTCACTGACATGAATTGCCTTGACTGTCATCTTAATTTAAAAACTGCATCTCTGAAGCTATACTCTGTTGTCCATAATGACTCTCATATGCGTTGCAGCCAATAGCAAAGCAATAGTAAGTTAACCTTGTCTAACATCATGATGTAATTCACAAGGATCAGCTTACCTTTCAGCCATGCATGGCATATTGTAAGTGCATGGAGTTCGCACATATTTTTTGCATAAGCATCAGGGAAAAAAAAAATCTCTGTCGTTTTCAATTATCTATACATGCAGCATGTGTAAACTTTTTTTTGTTCTGAAAGCAATCAGTATTATGTTTCAGTTACATAACGAACACGTAATTGTGCCAGAAATATAAGAATTTATTTATGGCTTCCTGTGTCATGAGTTTGATCACAAACTCTTAAAAAGAAACAGAGAGAGAGAGAGAGAGAGAGAGAGAGAGAAAACACAGAGGGGGCTTGGGGCTTGATGTTTAAGAATGTGTGAATCTGTGTTAGGAAGACAGTCCTATCGAGAGAAACTAAAATCACAACGTATAGCGTCTGCCAAAGAGGATGTGGAAATCATTGACCTTAATTTTGAACAGAAAGGATATTGAACCGAGGCTGACGGTTCTCTTCCCCGTCGGGTTTTCTCTCACGCGGTGTTATTTGCACTAAACCAAAGGCAAATCCCAACAGGCCAGCAGCACTCTCGCTGTAGCACCAGGCATAACCTCGTTGGCACTGCTTCTGTTTGCTTTCCTTGAATGCAAAATGGCCCTGGTGCCCTCTGTCTCTCTCTCTCTCTCTTTCTCTCGCTTGCTCTCTCTCTCTCTCTCTCTCTCTCTCTTTCTCTCTAGTTGGGCTTATTTTTCCATTTTCTTTTTTCTTTCTTCATCTCTGAAAGGTCTTCCGTTTGTTCATTTTGTCTTTTTTTGCGTCTTGCTTTGCTCATGTCTGTCTTTCATTCCATTCTCCCCTGCGCATTTACAGACAGAGTGTGGTCTTTCTGATGTGCTGATCTTGTTGTATTTAAGCTTTTTTTTTTTTTCTTTCTCCTCTGTGGCTTATTTTTCATAGCTACCAGGCGATACATCGTCAATATTGTTTTTAAATGAGGCAATAAAAAGGGGGGGGGGGGCAGGAATCAAATAAAGGCTTACCAGTAAAATGCAGGAAAATATTGTTGCAGGGCCATTGTGGTTGTGTCAAAATACATTATTTACACCGTCATTCTAGCATATCTTTATTTAAATTTAAAGCCTCATTAATATCACGCTCCCCATTGACTTTAAACCTTATTCCGTGTGTGGTTCCTCAAAAAAAGAAAAAAAAAAAAAAGAAGAAGAAGAAAATAAAATCCATATTTCTGCATTTTATTATTTCATTTGGATTTAGTTTGAAAGAATGACGTCTGCTAGGAAGCGTTTCTTCTTCCAAGCCTAAACCAATCTAAATACAGATCTGCGCTTTCAACTACAAAGCCCCCCTTTTTAGTTACAATGGAGCCAGTCTTTCGCTGCAGTCTATCTTTTTGGACTCTAACGAGTAATGAGTAAGTGCAATGACCAGGCACCTTGGCACAGCGCCAGGGGGTTTGAGTAAACAGTTCTATAAGGGGTGGAGCAGGAAGCCAAAGTCTGAGGTGCCTCCAGGACTTCAGGCTAGAGGAGGGGCTGTCCCGCTTAACCCCGCCCCCCCAGCACACACACACCTGTCACTCTGGACTCAGTGAATTTACCGCTAGGACACTGGGCAGAGTCTAAAGATTGAGCCGGGCCCCGCGTGTTTGGCAATTAATCTCCGTAATCGCCTGTGTCAAGGCAGGCTCTGGGGCATCACACGTTCGCAGTAAGCAGAGCCCCGCAGTGAATTAACTATACGTCCCTGCGGGCAATGGCTTTCAAACGAGCCTCTTGCGTAGCTTTAATCTCAGCTCGTTTTTTTTTTTCTCTCTCTCTTTTATACGCTCATCTGCGCGTCTGAAACTTGTGTTGCTCATTGACTGAGTACCGAACGCGCTACATATTGTTAGAGAAAGGACACAAACGAGAGCAAGACTGATGGCCTGCGACGCGCGGTTCCCTCGAGGAAAGACGAACCGCGGGCTCATTTTCTTTGCGGGTTCGTAATTGAAGACGTCTTTTGTTTTTGCTTAGTATTTTTTTTGTTTTATGTCCGTTAACCTTAAAAATCAATTCATCAGAGACAAATAGGCATTGATATTAAGCAGCTGCTAGGAGCCCCCCCCCCCCCGTTAAGACAAACAAATAAACAACATGCGGGATGGAGGGGGGGGGGGGGGCTGTTTGTGACAGCCTTACAGGCGGCTGTCCATCTGCTCTCTGACAGAGTGAGGTTACTACTGGCAGGTGGGATATAGCAAGACACACCTGGAACATTGTAAAAAAAACAAAAAAAAAACAGAGATAGACAATATATATCATTTCTGGGTATTTCTATGTGTGTGTGTGTGTGTGTGTGTGTGTGTGTGTGTGTGTGTTTGTGTCCTTTCCTTTTTAGGCTGCTTTGCTTTAAGCTGCTATAATCCATGCAGTAGTATTTTTTGTTGTATATATTTACTGAGTGAACTTCGTATAGCCTTTCACACTTCAAAGAGCTCTTTTGTGTTCCCCCATTACTCCCACCCTCCCAATGCCCTTTTCCCAGTGTTCCCAGCATAAACCCAGCTGCCTATGGCTCACATGGAGCCATGCCAAATCTGGCAGCTGGCATCGCTGGTGGCACTGTGAGACAATGGCGCTGCCACTGATGGTATGCTTGGCCCACCGCCCATTCCTCTAGAAGGAGAGAATGAGGGGGAGGAGGAGGAGGAGAAGGGAGGTGGGGGGGGGGGGGGGTGTGTGAAAAAAAACCCAGCAGGAGCGCACCCACTCGAAGAACGAAAAAAAGGAAGAATGAGCAATTATATGGTTGTTTAGGTTTACTCAACACCCCCCCCCCCCCCCCACACACACACCCATCCACTCACCCAACCCCCCCCTCCCCCCCCCCCCTTTCTCACCCTCCCTCCAGCTAATTTATTAAGCTTTGATTAAAACCCTCTCCATTCCACAACGTACATCTGGCTGAATGAGACAGCTGCCTAATGTCAGAGAATAATTACAACTGCGGAGACCGGTTTGTTTGCGAGCCGTATGTTCCGGAGCGTTCTCC